>NW_016909550.1:1001984-1039773 GCF_001483705.2 Eufriesea mexicana | reverse complement strand
TCTCTCTCTCTCTCTCTAAAAATCAAGAATTTTAAAAAAAGATAAATATCTTTGAAAACTGCAATCTATTTGATTTCAACTCGCGTTTCAACTGCATAGAATGTACGTGAATATGATTCGAACAATCGAGAGTAATTCGTAATATTTAATAATTTTCTGTGAAAAACATTTTGTTCGAAATATGTAGAGAAAAATTGGATCGAACGGCTTCTTATCTTTCCTATTTCTCGGTTAGAAAGTGCTATACCCACCTGAATTCTAGCCTCGTTCAATTTGGTGGACCTCGCCAATTCCTCCCTGCAGTATATGTCTGGATAATGAGATTTTGCGAATGCCGATTCCAATTCTGCCAGCTGCTCCTGCGAAACAATTGGAAGGCCGTAGTAAAGCCGATCTGAACTACGGACAGGAAATTTGAACGCTGCACGAAAGATCCCGGATCGAGGTAATCGAAACGTCGTTATCGAAAAATGTGCAACGAGTTTACCCGTAAGTAATACAGCTATCGACAGTCGTAACAACAATAGGCACAGAGGATCACGAAAAATTCATGATCCGTTAGTATTCTCTTAAGATCTTAGTGTACGAACACGCGAATTTGTGATTGCCATAACTGGCAATTTGTTGATATCGTTCGATTCATCGAACATCAGAATTGTAAATGGTCTTATTTCATGGTGGAGGAAATTAATACTAGAATTGAAAAATTCGTTAAAATCATAGGTTTTAAAGTATTTTTTCTTTTTTCTTTTTTTTTTTAAATTACCATCGAGTTTTGGTGAGATGGAATTACAATTGTTGTTATTTGTTTGTTTTTATTCTTTATTGGACCATTTGAATTATAATCGTTTACGTAAAGTATTATGTATGTAGGTATGTATAATGTATGATGTATTATAGGGAGATTATTTCAGTACCGAATGTAAGTTAATGACGAATTTGAACAATATGCACTTTGTACACTTATTTACTTGTTATTGATAATAATGATATTAACTAATAATTCTGTTAATATTGAAGGTATATTTTTATTGCACAAACGGGTTTTTAAATTTTTACAATTTTATTTCGAATTTTTTTTCGAATTTTCGCATTTCATGTCGAATTTTTTAGAACTTTTAGAATTTTTATCTCGAAATTTTCAGAATTTTCAGAATTTTCAGAATTTTATTTAAAATCTCTTAGAGCTTCATACACTTTGTTTATAACTTTTTAGAGTTTTCACGGTCCTATCCAAAAATATTTTTGTTTTTTTTTTTAAATTCTGTTCACAGGTTTGTCAAATTTTGGATTTTTATTTACGTCTTTTAGAATTGAATTGAAAATATTTTTACAATCTTTAGAATCTTGCTTAAGGTTCTTCAAAACTTAAAAAAATTTCATAATGTTATCTTTACAATTTTCCAACTTTTAGATGAGACGATCAGCTAACTTGTAATTTGCAAAATTTACCTACAGAACTTTACTTGTTTTATTATCCACAAAATTTGCTGTTACACAAAGGAATTTATTAGCAGTCTGAGCCTGTAACTTGTGAAACTTCGCTAAGAATTTCTTTCTTGCAAAAGAATTGTGCAAGAGTGCTGAGATGGTAAATTTCAACTGAGTGAAGGGACTCGGGAGTTTCGAAAAATTATAGCATGTATGGGAAATAATGTAATATAATATTATAATAGCAAACCTGCGTAAAAGTAGTCCTGTGCCGTCGTCGAGCTGGCGTAGGACAGCTGGCGGTGGTTGGTGTATGGCCAATGTGAGGACTTGAAGCACAAGGGTCGGGTTTTAACTTTTTAAAAGCGCCTTCCGCGCCTGGAATTGGAAAGTACCAATTCAATTACTTTTCACCGTTTTAACCATTCCTGTTTATACATTAATCTTAAGTTCATCCTACTTTTTTCAATTCACTACCGGTACCAATACCAAGTTCATACACTTTTTCTTAAATTCTACTTCATTTTCAACTATCACGAACATTGTTATTATATTTATATGTAATATAAGAATTTAATAAAGTAATCAAAATGATTAATTTATATCGAATTTTCATATACTAGTAAGGAATAGCTTCTTTTTAAATAAAATTAATGTCGTTATTCATACGGGTGGAAAAATAATGATATATTCTCATTTATTTTCATACAACTTATTATTCTATATGTATTTAAAACGACGTGATTAGATATAATAAACAGGCAGAGCCAGGACTCTAGCAGTAAAATTCGAAAATAATTTCATATAGATAATACACGTACACGACAGATTTAGTAGAAATATGACGTGGTGGCGCTAGTGTACTCGGTGACAAATTGGCTTAGAGCTATCGTATTGAAATCGTTTCGGTTAATACGATATAAATACTCGTATAATATTGTAAGTACGCTGTATATCGTCAAATTATTTTCCGATTTTACCAATATAATTTTCAAACTTCCCTCTCACAAGACATATCATATTATTTCAAGCATATTAGTCTAACTCTCTATTTTACCTGTTTAAAGTAACAAATGTTCGACTATTTTAATATATAACATAAGCTAACATTGCAGAACAGTAGTTTTAGTATAAACATCCTCGTCTGTTAACATAACAAATACATATAGCCTTAAAATACACATAGCCTCCTACAGCTGATTATTTACAGAAAATAAAGAACGGATTACATAAAATTTTCCAATCATCCAATTTTCTATCCCATTCTCTCAGGTGGCAATTGTTATCTTGTTAGATAGTGATAAAAGAACGTAACGTACCGAGTACGGATCTTACGACGAAAAAGGGCAGAAAGGGGGACCACAGGATAAAAAGGTATGGAAAGAACGAAAGGTTGAGTGCGATACGCGAGGTACGTTCGTTGGAGGATGTAAAGGCGCTGTTTGGATCCACGGAATAGTCGACAGGAGAGGTAGTAGCATCTCGATATAGAAGTCCGCGTTCGTCTTGGTTGTTTCACGGTATCGGCTTTATGAACGAACATACGAACGTACGGTCGGGGTAACGGTGGCGAGCCAAGTCCCTCGCACTATGCTAACTTGGTTAGGGCGTTAATGACCTAATCATGTTACATGCTGATTCAATGTTCAAGGATGAATGCTGTCCACTTTACATACCTTGCCCCGTTACCCGGTGAACAGTGAAACTCGGTCAAGTTCAGCGAGAAGACGAGGGATCTCCCTGTTATGATCTGTTTCTTAGCAAACCCACTAATGTGTCGCTGGCTATTTTATCTACTTATGAGATCATTGGTAACGGGTGAACAAGACTTTACCGAGTACTTTGAGAAAGTGCACTCAAAGTACTCGGTATATATGCTACTTTTCTAGTTTCTTCTTAATCTTTTCTTTATGCCCGAGCTTAATCTCTTCTTCTGGATGTGATATTAGGATGAAGGAGATTATGAGATACTTTTCTCACTTCTACTATTCTTAACCTTTTATTTGCGTTCGGGTTTAATCCTTTATTTCGCTAAAGTAAAAGTTATTGTGATTTCAAGTTGGAGAATATCAAGCTGACATCTTTGAGAAAATAACCATGATTTGTTTATACTGGAGATTCATCTTTTTTCTGTGTATGATTTTAAATTATAGGAGATGAAGGTGATATCTTTGAAAAACGAATCACGATTTGTATTACTTTCTTAGTTTTATCAATCTATTATTTCACCATATGTTTAATTCCTTTTCGAATGTGACTTTATGTTAAAAAATATGCAAGATATAATATTGTGGATTGTTCGTGTTATTTTCCAAGATTTATTAGTCTTTTATTTATGTTGCAGATTAAACTTTTCTCTAGATATGATTTTACGTTACAAGAAATCATGATGGTATCTTTCAGGTAGTAATCCTTTTTTATACTACTTTCTTAGTTTCATTAGTCCAGCATTTACACTGGGGTCTTTTTTCAATACGATTTCATGTAAAAAAATTCAAGATATAATATTTTTGATGGTTCATATTATTTTCCTGTCTTTTATTATTACTTTCTTTAGTCTTTTGCACTAATTTTCAGTCTAATTTTTTGCTGAATATAATTTAAAAATTCTGTAATAGATAAATACTCTTGATATTATTTTATAACTGACATCTCGCTGTAAATTTTTCTCTGTACCAATGCATTTTCAAAATTTGGAGAAAATATAAGGTAATCAATAATATAGTAGGGCAAATAATGTAGTAAAAGATATTTATTATTTTTACAAACAGAAAACACTTCATTATTATCTCGTTTGCAAATTATAGAAATTTCCGTTTTGAAATTATTTCGGCACGCTATAAAAACCATAATACTTGCTCACCATCTTAAATAATTAACTTTCCATCCCTTGTATAGCCAAATCAGAACTTTTGGCTATACAAGACTAAATATGAGGAAAAATATAGGAAGAATAAGAATAATTGTATATATGTATATAAGATACATCCCAAAATTATAGATTCGCCTTAAAAAACAGCTATCCTAAAAGTTATATGTTATATAAAGTAGATGTTGAAGAAAATTAGGCTTCTAGGTTATTCGAATATTTACTTAATATATTTTTACACAAATAAAATGAAACTAAAATAAAAAAAGGACAAACTAAAATTATATACACTAAAAATGATAGAGCTGGCAATTTTCGTTACTACTTCCATTTTTAAATAAAATATTAAGGAAATAATCATCAGAATTTACATGTTCTTTTACCTACATTTTTTTAATCGTTTTCTATATGTATAATGAAATAAAAATATCCGTTCCAATTTCCTGCAAAGTTATATAATGATTTTTGACATACGATTAGACTCAAAAAAATTCCCTACATACACATTCCTAAATAATTAAACTTCCTATATATTATAAATTTTTATAAATACCATTTAATTTTGTTCGAATATCCATACATACAATGATGAATAAAAGAAGGTATATAGTCAGAAAATTAAAATATATTTCACCAATGACTGAAATTACTCAACTCTTACAATTAGTGTTAAATCTCATCTCTGATATATACTGTATACTGTGGCAAGGAATGTTACGACGTGTCAAAAATGTCACTTAGCACCACAGGATCAAGTATGAAAATTTATTAATTGCATTTCTGGAAATACAATCTTTTTCAAAAAATTTAAAAATATATTTCCTAAAATCTAAACTTATCATGATGCAACTATAAATAATAGTAAGTGAATAAAAATGACCTGGAAAGTTAATTCAATTCTTTTCATTTCTCGTTCAATTTTATGAATTACGCCATAATCTTCAATGAAGATTAAATGAATGATAAAATGGTAGGAATTGCATTATCAATGGCTCTGTAACTGTTATCCAGTTAAAATGCTGCATTCGAAATAATTACCGACGGTTTTAACGAGGTGAACGAGCTGACAAATGACATGATCTATGGGATTACTAATAATGCAGATCTCTATAGCCTTCACAGCTGTCTTCCTCTGACATCTGCCATCAAATTCCGGTTAGCATGAAAAGCTATCCCTGCGTTTGGAACTCTGTCGACCGATTTTTCCTCTAATTACAAATCTGTCTGTCAATTTACTCCGTGGACAGAAGCTCTGTGCTACGATGTTACCAGTTTAAATGAATCAGAAATCGTATTAAATAAATAGTATTAAATACATCAATGGAAAAATTTGTTATTCAGATTAAATAAATTCGTTTTTAGCACTCGAATATTTGTTTCAGTAATTGAACAAGTTTGCCATAGAGGATAGTTTTCTATAATAATACACATAAATATTATATTTGAGGTTTTGTACGGTGATAAATGTTTTTGTTCGATAATATTAAGTTATTGAATGTATTTTAAACAATATAGGGAATTATTGTTTATTCTATGTCCATAGGTTAGATTTTATAATGCATCGTTCCGTTATATTCGAATAATAATAAATAATTTAAGTACAGACAATTATATAATTCATCATGATATTTACTGATTCCTCATTTGTAGAAATATCAAACAAAGTTTAAATAGAAGATTAATTGCAAAAAGAATCATAATATTATAGTGTTTCTTACTAGAGCAATAATATAGTAATATGCTATAATATTTCGAATATTATAATAATTGATTGTGTTATGATAATGTGTTTAGTTTTTTGACAATTCTATCGTAACTTATGCTCGATACACTATACAAATTTTTACTCTGTGAAGATGTATATCACGGCCAAATTCAAAGCTGTTTCAAAAGTTTCAATAGTTGGATACTACATGTATAATAAGAAAATTAATTAAAGGTACATAACGATAATTTTTTTCTTTTCTTAATAAAAATTTTACAATGCTATATTGTCTATAGAAATTTTCTTGCAAAACCTCTGGTATCCTAATTGAATGAAAAGTGGTCGAACTTTCGAGTAATATAATCTAGATGTACGTATTTGTTTTTCTAATATTGTATATATGTATTTAAGTTGCTTACTTTTCATTAGCATAGAATCCCTAGTTTCTTAATTAATAAGAAAAATATGAAAAAGAAAATTTTCAACTGAAAAACATTCGACTAATGTTATAAAAGTCACGTTATATTTTGAAAAGAATAATAACATCAATAAGAAATCATAAGGTGTAATATAAATGCAATATTTTTCTTGTAATTACTTATAGAATCTATACTCCTTCTTCTATTAAATTACACTGCTTTATTAATAATTGTATTAAATTATGTTTTATTATATTATATTTATTTTATGCTTTAAGTATATAAACATTAATCCCATGAACAATTTTAATTGAAAATGTCTAACATTGATTACTTTTACAAGACCATGACAATAGTTAATTGTCATTCTATATTCAGACACATAATGCCCATTTCACACAAAATTATTTTAAAAATACACTATTCGAAGAATAGGAAATTTGCAGGGCTCAGAATCATACTACTACCTGTAACTGCTGTAATGATTATTGTACAATAATTTATTATTACAATAATAATTTTAATTCATTATTGTACAATAAACAAGCATTCAATTATAAGGTATAATGAATTCTTTCTTTATAAAATGGATTACATTATTAAATCCTTTTTTCTATTTTAATTTCTATTTTTCTATAAAATTTCTATTTTAAAGCCTGTATAGTAATAAAAACTAGGAACGACTTTCAATTGATTTTCATTGAAACACTACTTTGTTTCTAAACAATTTCCTCTTTTTGTTAATTCATTTTAGTCCAACTTATATGAGGGGATATCTCAAATTTCCTATCTATTAGTAAGAAATAATAAAAAATATAAAATAACTAGCTATTCGATAAAATTAGTATTATCTAAATATCTGACTCAGTTTACTTAATAATCAATGTATTACGTTCTGCGTAATAGAAGTTTTGTTATTTTTCAGTGTAAACTGAAGTTATAACTCAATTGACTATAAAAATAAATAGATAAAGACTCTAAAGCTTATGAGATATCATTAACTTAAATTATCAAAATTTAGACGTACTCTCTTATAATTCACAACCTTTTATTTAACACTAGAACTAACAGGGACGTCAAAATGACATATTTCAGACTATTGTTGTATATTATTATATTATATTTTTGTATATCATTAATAATGTACATTATTTTTTCTTTGTACCGTTTTAATTGACATAAATAATATACGCTATATTTAGATACAGAGTATAGGCCAATAATTCCAGTATTAAATGTGCCAGTTATTATGAAAGTGGCTTAAGTCGCATATATTTCTTTCCGAAAGAATAAAAATTTTTCGTTTCAAATTAATTAACTCAAACTCAATATAATGATTAAATTTTTTGCAATTTTGCTAAAAAGATATATAAACAAATTCCTTTCATATTTTTTACTTGATCTATTTTCATAATTATAATACAACATTCAAATAATATATCTTTGCGTAAAGCACATATCATACGTACAAAAATATGCAACATGCTATCCTGTAAAGAAAAGAAGAGAAAAAGAAAAATAACACGAAACTAAACCACAAGTAGACCTTTGTACAAATTTGGACAATCCAAGTCAAAATTAACAAATTTCAATTGCAGCAAAGACTGTGTTACATTAAACAAGATTTCACGAAAGTCAAATAAAAAGAAAAGAATATAATAAATAAAAGAATACTCTCGATATTTTTTTTACATACATATACCGATTACTACTAATCCACAAACAGACCCCTGTTCAAATTTCAACAATCCGAGTGAAAATTAAAAGATTTCAATTGCAAGGAAAACGTGTTGAAAAAGTGTTATATCGTTTGTGTGAAAGATCATATCGACTATTAATTCTCTACAATCAGTATGGAAGATTCCCATTAAATAGAATAAAAAAAAGTTTATCAGCCGGTACGGAAAGCTGACTTGCCTTAAGTTCGTTCAAGTAGTAATATTAAATCTTCTTTTTAAAAACAGACACGGCAGCCGTCGTTTGTAGCAGAGAAATTTCGCGGGCTCACGTATTAAAAGGGGCTAGGGAATCGCGCGGAAGACCATCGCTTGAGTACTTTTAATGCCGCGGAGAACGCGGAGGGTTAACGACATTAATTTTTCCCTCCCCGTTTCTCTCTTTCTCCGCTTCCCTTCTTTCATTTCTCTCTCTCTCTCTCTCTCTCTTTCTCTCTCCCCTTTTTTCTCCCTTTTCACCCCCTTCTCGGTTAGCTCGACGTTGCAGAGTTTTCATTTGCATTAGAATACTAAGGCAGTTTCATCTGGTTTCTGAAAAGTCTGACCTTGAAGGGAGAAACAAAATGTGGGGCATTCCCTGGTTAAATTGGTCCCATCGCGTGAAATTCATTACCGAATAATAAGATCCACCAGGAGTATGATAAAGACCCACAGATCGACCTGTTGATCTTCGTGTATTTCCTTTTTAGATATTAATCCCAATTGAAAGGGTCTTGCACATTTCTTTCCCATCGATGATGAAGGTTTTAGACTCTTTCCAACAAAATTTTAGAAACTTCGCAAGTTGATTTTACGATACAGCGAATTAACCATAGTCGACACGATTAATTTAAATTACGATGAAAAATTCAGTTACAATTAGGTCGATTCGAAATGAATTTCACGTTTAAGGAATGTTAACGACCTTTCAGTTTGTTGCAACGAGATAGTATTGCGTTAATTTTATTCGAAACAAGCGTAAGATTGAAGTCTCAGCGAATAGTAAACTTAATCGATTTTAGCATTTCGAGTTTGCTTGAGTTTAGTAAATTAAAAAGAATAGTAACGAAACCAAATATTCTTAAAGTCAATTGTCGATATTAAAAAATTAACTTGTTAGATACAAGATACATTACGGGCAGATGGAATATAAAATCTATAAAATCCTTAAACTATATGTGTTATAAATTTAAATAAATTTCTGTAGAAAAAAGATTTAAATGAAAAAAGTCGAATTATAGATAAGTTGTACATTATTTGTTCGATATTCGAATTGGACTTTGTTTTGCATTCCTTTTATTATTCTTAAATAATGAGAAATATGAGAAAAATTATGAAAAAGTGATTACGTTCGTTAATGAGACTTAATATCTCTAAATGCTTATTTTCTCAGCGAATATGGCTGCTACATAAAGGCAGTATTCGTGAATAATACCCTGAAAATTTCTAATGAATTTGCGTTTATTTATACTCATTTCACTTACTGAAATATTTACAGATTATTTCGAAGTATATTCGTATCGATAATTAACAATGTTTCATGTCACGATCAATGATATAGCGAATGATAGAAATTAATAACGGACATGAAATAAATAACACAACAGAAGTACATATGCAAAAACCAAATAAGATAATTTTCGTCCTCTAATTATTTCTAAAATAATTATTTCTAACAAATACACCAACGATTTTCATTTTTGTTCAAATCATATCCGATATTATAGCGTAAACGAATTATTATGTATATTACGAAAATGTTTAATATTAAAAAGAAAAGGATTGCCTGGATGTGTGAGTAATAAGCAAATAATAACTTTTGGTGTATCGTAGAATTTTATTAATCAGTCTATCTTACCTAGAGTGAGATGGAATATGTTATCTGATTTTTTAACGGAGGGTAGGTAAATAGTTACTGATCTCTTTTGCCTTACATTGTCGGATAGAAAAATAGCAAAGAAGTTTTATTGCAAGTAATATCTATTTGATGTGTTGTAGAATTTTATTAACTACTTTATTTGTATTGCGAAGAAAATAAAATAGGTTAAAAAATGTTCAAATATATAATACACGAATTTTTATTCTATTATTCTACTTTAAATCAAATAATACTAAACTCATTGGTAAATCGATATTTTTAATATAAATGTCTTTGCAATTTTCTATTAAAAATTTTTCTAGGAAATTCCTAAATGTACTTCAAGTTTCTTGTTACTCTCTCTCTCTCTCTCTCCCCCTCTCTCTCTCTCTCTCTTCATCTGAAAGTTTAATGTTTTTCACTTACCTGTTGCAATATTGATTATAAAATTGTTATTTATATTTGAATTTATGGACTTACATTTTTTCATATTTTTTCCCTTGTTTTTGACATAACCTTGTACGGCATTATCGTTTTTTGTGTAATTCAAAATTAAATCTCTGCTTTTACATTTTATACTTCTCTCTTGTAATATACAGTTTTACTTTTTCCATTAGCTTCGTTTCTATCGGTAAAAATAAATCAATCGTTGAAAATTTGATAGCTGCAGGTAAATATTTTATATTTATTACTTGGTTTTTAATTAATGAAAAGAATACCAATAATTACAACGATAATACTATAACAAATCAACGTTTCACAGGTCATTATTAAATAAAATTGAATTTTCTATATTACCACGATTACTAGTTTTCACTTGTTAATTAATTAACCCTTACACTAGCACAATTCAATTCGATTAAAATAAATAATGCACAAAATGCGATATTAAAGCAATTTTAGTAACTATTACTTAAAATTCTCTAAATAAATATACTATTCAAGTAAGAATTTTAAATATACTTATGTAAATAACTAGTTTATCTCCATCATCCTTTATCTGCAATAATTTAAAAATGTTCTTCCATTTACTCGTTGCATTTTCTTGGAACAAACTCCACAGACGAATTTATCGCACGTTACATTTTCCGTGTACATGTACGAAAAGTTTCGAACCTGTAAAACCAACAGCTGGATCGTACCGAATCCTAGCAGTAAGTACAAGTCACTGTCAATTTGTAGCAAGAGGGATAAAGATAGAGTACCGTTCACAGTCTACATCCAGCGATTTCAGGGAACCCCATTAGCACGCCCTTGGTGCTAAGCTCTCTTAAACCCCACGAGCACATAATAATAGCCTATAGAACAGGTACCACCATATGGTCTAGTCCCGCTCCCCATTGTCAACACTATAACCGATCGTGTTGCCGACGTACATGTATACTCGAGGCTCAACAAGCGGAAAATTCATCTATATCGAGATGACACGTTGTACATTTCTGTTTGAAAATCATCCTCGAGATATAAATCGCCTTTCATCGCTAATCACAGCTTTACAACTTGAATCTTTTTTGAAACTTTCGATTACCACGATCACGTGTGATTGGATAGAGCAAGATTTATCCGAAGAAGAAGATACATTTATATCGAGAAGATAAGTACATTTCCGGCAGAGAATTATCGCTGAAATGATCTTTTTATTCGTAATTGACTCTTTCTGACTTCTGTCTCGACCCTTTCACTTAATTAGTCATCTATGATTGATCAAACCGTTATTTATTTACAAACGGATTTTATCATTATATTAGAAAGTTAATTTATATCGAAATGCGATATTGTATCGTATATTTCAGTTTCGAAAATTCTCCTCGAGATATTAGAGCGTTTTAACTGGAGCTTCGATATTTTTACTTAATCGGTCATGCGTAATTGGTTGGCCTGCGTTTTATCTGAACAGGAACTTTTTGTCGTATTGAAAAATTTCGTCTGTATCTAGATAGAACGTATATTTCAGTACCGAAATCATTGTCGAAATGTAGATCTCATTTTACGAGTCGTTGGAGCTTTTTAACTGGAATCTTCCGATTTAATCAGTCGCGTCTGTTTGTTTAGACTATTATACGGACTATCGTTAATTTGCATTTTCTAATTAAACAAATGTATTTTGTTATTACGTTAGAAACTTGGATCGTATCGAGATATCGCGTTGTATTTCTGTCCCAAAATCAAACAAACTACAGGCAACTACAGCTTTTCATTTTGAATCTCGATTTCTTGATTTTTTCAATCGCGTATGGTTAGTTGGACCATAGTTGATCGTAGATTTACCTAGAAATATATTTCGTTCTCGTACGTTTTCTTATTAATTTCATTGTTTAGCTGTGTCCTTAGAGGTTTATAAATATCGCGATACCAAAGATGCTTTTTACTCTGCTAAAGGTATCATTATAGTATTTCTTACTTTACTTGAAACTTTACGCGTTTCAAGTATTTCAAGATGATTTGCCTTTTAAACCAACCATCGAAAGGAGCAATAAAATTATTTAAAGTAATAGTAGCAATAGGAAAATTACAATTATTATTTATGAAGCATATTACATAATGCAGTAACATGCTATTGTGTAAATCACTAATTATGTTCTACGCGATGTTACGTTCGTGGAACTTTAATTAACTTTACGCAACTACAATTTCGTTTGCCCAGAACAAAGTGAAAATTATAATTATTTCTCAGTTTCTTGCGAAATTCTAAATCGAAATGAAATAATTTGAAATTACGAACTAGCAGTTCAATACTGTCATAACGGTAGACTAATGAAATACAATTACACGATAACAGATAGCCAGACTGAATCATGAAACGCGAATACTTAGTAGAGCATCGGTATATAAACGATTAGAAACACTGGGATCTGATTGCGATTCGAAAAAGAGTAGAATGAAATTATAAATCTTGAAATAGAGAAAAGAAAGACGAAAGGAGTAGATGAGTTGATAATAGGAATGCTTACCAACGGTAGAAGTAGCCCCAACGCTGCTCCTTCCGGGCGTCGCGGCTGGTGTCGGCGGGCTGGCCTCGAGGCCCTGGTGAACCCCGTAGAGACTGAAATCTTGCTCGTTGGAGCTGGTGCTGCTACATTTCCTCTTCTCCTGATTGTGGTTCAAGTGAAAGCTCTCGTTCTCCACGAGACCCACACCGAGCAATCCGAGGTTCGGCCTGAGCTCGTCCATCAGTTTGTTCTGACCGCAGTTCGCAGCTGCCGCGGCGGAAAAGTTCAGCTGCCTGCTAAAAATCGCAGGGAAGATGTTGAACTGCTGATGATCGAGGCTTAGAGCGGTCGTCGGCAGCGATGAACCGCCGCCACCGCCGCCACCGACGGAGGTGCCCCCGACGGAACCGACGCCGCCTGCACCGGGACCCCCGGTACCTCCAGACAGGTCGTTAGCCAGGGTGATGCCGGGTTGACCTTGTTCAGGTCTCTCGAACCAAATGCTCCTGATGTTCTTTCACGACCTACCAGGACATCCTCCGTTGTTCCCCTTCTAGAGGAACTGGATCAGTCCTCGTCTATACGTCACGGCTTGCTCTTTCGCTAAAATCCACGTAGACTGCCCGATTATTCCTCTTGCTTCCTTCTGTTTCTCGATTTCGTAACACAGAATTGCTGTATCGATTCGACTCGAGATCGAAATATTGCGTACTCGCGTTGAGAGAAAAGGTTGTATTCGTATGTATTCGCTTTGACGTTCCTCGACACTGGTAAGAGATTGGTTCCTTGCGTTCTATTCGATCAACATCTCGTGCTATTTGGTATCTCGGGCTATTTGGTTAGAGAGAAGTTGCAGCTTAGGTAGCTTTGGGTCGTAAAACGACTGTAAATGTAACGACTGTAAATGTAAACGGTGTAAATGTACGGGTGATTATGACGTTTGGAATGATTACTCGGTGACTCTGAGAAATTAGACAGGAGAGTTGAAAGATACGTTCTCTGTTGCTTTAGAGCGTACTCTCTGTTCGAATAGTCATGGTACTCTGCACGGATACGAAAGGTAACTTGCAATTTTCAGGAACAGTTATCTCCGTTTGCACATATTCGGAATGTTCACTTCTTTACAACACAATATCGACGACACTGTACAAGAACTTGTCGCTTGAATCGTGTTTCTAAGCTCGTAAATCCTCGCAACGGATGGCAGCAATCGTGCTCGCGGATGATTTTCACAGATGGCTATCTCCGAGATGCGTGATAAGAGAATCCTTGCTCGGTTCTTAAAAGCATCCGATAGTACACTATAGGAGAATGTCACGTTCCAAAGTCTGTCTCGATTCTGTTATTCGTCGAAGCTTTCTACTTCTTGCGAATACGAGATCACTATCCTCCTTTCCCTGCACGCTAACGTAACTCGGGATCGTCGCAGGGACGTCGCAGAGACGTCGCAGGACCGTCGGAATGGTCAACAGCGTGTACTCTCTTTCGATCTTAATCCTGGTAGACAGGTTTGGACGATCCAGTGGATGGAAGTTGGCGCGACAGGTCTGGTGGAGAGTCTGACAGCGTTCACGGGAAATGTTCGTCAGCGTGGAATCCCAACAATGTTCCGGTGGAAATGCAGCAACGATGCAGCCGATGGGATAAGCGGGAGAATCGAGGAGGAGTAGTAAAAGACGAAGAGGAAAAGATAAAAGAAACTTTTCCGTTTGCTCGATAATGCCGAAAGAAATGCACGTGGAGGAGGAGGACGGATGAAACGGCACGAAGATGAAGAAGAGGGTGAAAGAGAGCGAAGAGAAAACGCGCGGCTGTTTAATCGCGAACGGACGATACCGCCACTGTGGCCTCGATTCGAAATTCAAATCTTATTATCTCGTCGATGCAATTAGGCGGGTTAGAACTGGAGGGTAGACGAACGGTGGGGGTAGGGGTAAGTATCACGGAGACGGTGTGCCCTTGAAAATTGAAATATCGAAATAATTGTGGAGAAATGGCGCGTGCCCGATGGAAACTGCGCGGGGAAAGAGATTCGCGTAGCCGTCGCGAGGACAAAAATGATGCGCGGCGTACGACGAAGATAAAGACGAAGATGAAGACGAGCACGAGGATAAGGACGAGGACGAGGACGAGGACGAGGTGGAAGCGTCCAGGATGACTCGCGCCCTTCCTTCGTGCCGTGGTAGGTAACGCGTTACGTGGAGGAAAAAGCCGAAACGATAGGAGAGTCGGCCGTGTTAGAGGGGCGACCGCTCGCCGTGAGTTCTTGTGGGATTCTGTCCACGAAATGCAGTTATCCCGGTGACTCCGCGGGGGGACAGAGAACGTTTAGAGGGGCTGCTACCATGGTAGGGGGTTGTTGCCTGTAACCAGCGCTCCCTTTCACCCCCGTGCTCGGTCAGGCAACGAAAGCACGAGGTTCTCCTCGCTTTATCCCATTGGATGCTCGAACGATGCGTTACCCGGACGACCACCAATCCTGGCACGTTTGCTGCCACTCGCTCTACCCCCACTCCTCCCTCAACATGGCGGACCTACCAATAAAAATTCCTCCGGAAAATAGCCTGCGAGCGATTTTCTTTCCACCTTGCCATCTAGCTTTTCCAACCACTCACACAAACGTCTAGCCAATATGTGCCTCACCACTACTGCTGCCTGCTTCGCGTGGGACCTCCCTTTCTACCAGCCTCGCGTTCGCGTCCCTCTCTCATCCTTGCCTTCCGCCACGTCCTCGTCTTCTTCCTCCTCCTCGTCTTCGTCCTCGCCGTCCTCTCTCTCTCCCTCTCTCTCGCTTCTCTCCCGCTTCTCTCCCGCTTCTCTCCCGCTTCTCTCTCGCTTCTCTCTCGCTTCTCTCTCGCATCTTCCTTGACACCCTCTTACCAACCCTTAGCGTTACACTCTCTGCCTCCCTTTTTCTTCTCTGCGCGGTGTCTTTCTTTTTATTATCCCGCGGCAGATAGCTTTTTTAATTCTTTTCCTCCTCCTCGCCTCCACCTCACCTACCCCCCTCCCCCGTTTTCGGTATTTGATTGTAACGTACACCCATACCTGACCCAGCTACGTGCGCGAGTCGAGAAACTCTTCGTTTCACGGCCGCGTGCATCGTTTGCCTACGAGTCGCGTTCGCTGGGATGGTGTAACGAATAGAATAGGTTTTTCAGCGAATTTCTACCCGTCTTTGTATTTCGCGCACAGCTTTTCGATGATTTGTAATTCCATGAACGAGCCCATCCACTCTCGGAATCTATGTATCGTGCATGAACGTCCCCGGTCCTGCTCTATTCCCTTTTTCCGTCTACTCTCGTTCAAACCTTTGCCTCTTTTTTCTTTTTTTCTTTTTTTTCTTTTTCTTTTTTTTGTGTGTGTGTGTGTGTGTGTGTGTGTGTGTGTGTGTGTGTGTGTGTGTGTGTGTGTGCGCGCGCGTGATTGTCTACAATAAGTTTTTCAGCCTTAATTCCCGTTGGTTGCTCCGCTGCTGTACCATGGCAAACCCGTGCCCCGTGTTCTAATGCCTTTACCAAATATCTAATCACGAGTTGCATTTCAGATTTTTTTTATTTATTCGATACATTTGGCTATTTTACTCTTCGAATATCGGCGATTGCTTGGGTCGGAGCCACTTTCTTTTCCCGTTTCGAAGTTTTTTCCTCCCTAAATAAAAGTTTTTTCCTCTACTTTTATCGGTTTTATGAATGTCTATTTTTAATTTGAAAGCTTCTCGGTAATATATTAAAATGATGCTTTTATAACTTCTTGTTCATTTTTGCAAAATTTCTTCTCACGAATGCAGTGAAGTTTTCGATTATTTTTCCTTTTAAATGGTTAAATGGACTTAAAAATGGTTTTTAAAAATTTTCTTTTACGCATTTCGATGTTTGTTCGTTGTACTTGACATATTAAATAATTTTCACATCAATTTATAAATTGTAATCAATTTATTTTTCCAGTGTATTTAATTTTCTTAATATTCAAATAGGTTCTTTTCTTTCTGTCTATAAAACATCGGACATATCAATTTACGCGTAATTTACATTTACATCTCGTTACGCTCATATGTCTTATACGATTTCGAGATACATTAGTCTCCATTTTAACGATATATTACAATTTCAAGTTGTCTCGACTCGACGGAACGGTGACTCGCTAAATAAAGTAGGAAAAATGGGTGCATAAAATAAATTGCAGTAATTCAGAAATATATATCAGAAATAAACACGAGAAATAAATACGATAATCCAGTTACCAACGTATCAGCATATGATTGTTACGTGAAATTAAAAATCAATAATGGAAAATTTGTCGGTGCGTCGATTTACTTCGTAAATAGATTCGACGCGTGAAATACGTTCAAATCCATCGAATTGCAGAAAATCGTTATTATTATAACGTAAAATAACCTACACCTTTTTCGTTGCTCCCTCTAAGGATGGTGGTCATCGTAATTTCGATTTCGAGATTTTTTCTAATTCCTCCGCCGTCATCTAGTATGATTCAGGGTCTTAGACGTGTCTGAGAGTCGAAGGTGGATCCTCGTTCTTGGACGAATCCTCACGGAACCCTTCGATTCGTCTACTTGACGCCCTCCTCGCTCGACCCACCCCCGAAACGAGGCGACAGGGTTTCCTCGCCCGAGGGTGAGTCCGAAGAAGCATGCAACCGAAGAGTATGAGGAAGGGCTGCTATAAAGGAGGAACGTAAAGTTTCGAGAGCTTCAGCGTCTTCAAAGTTGCTCCAAGTTTCGCAAAAAAGTTGGTCATCGTTTTCGTCGCGATAGCAAGAATCAGTTCGTTACTTGTGTTATCTATATTTGGGTCATGCATCTATCTTATGTTACTTCATTTCATCTTGTTATTTTTCAAAACCGTACTAAATTTCCATTGCTGCGTTCAAATTAGGAAATAATGTAAATTGGAATTTCGTGTGGAAATTTCGGTAGCTTGCTTTTTCTCTAATTAAAGAATTCCATAAAAATATAAGTACACTTATTTGTCGAAGGTAATTATTTAATTTGAAAATAATACGAATTAGAATTTCGTGTTGAAATATCAGTTTGTTTCTTTTTCATCCAAATTTTTAACCTAAATATACTATAATGTACACTTATCGTTGAAAGTAATTGTTTGGTTAGAAAATAATGTAAATTAGAATTTCGTAGTGAAATTTCACTCTGTTTCTTTTAAATTAAAGAATTCTGTAAATATATAGGTGCACTTATTACCGAAAGTAATTATTTGCGAATTTTTTTGTATTCTTCGTGTTTTGAAATACATAGATGTAATTAGAAATGCGACGATGAAATAACATTTTATACATACATCGAGAAATAATCAGATTTTTCCAATAGACTGAATTCAAATTTTTGAATTTTTTAATTTCATTTATATGTCTTACAAGCTGAAAAATATGCAAAAATTCGCAAACCCTAACTTTTCTTAGTAAGTGTACGTATGTTAACTATGTAATAAAAGTATAGAATATAATAGAATATGGTATGTAATTATTTCATTAAATCTGAACAATGCTTTAATGCTTTAATTATGCATATAGAGAGAAATTTCAATTGCTATATGTTATAATTTGTCGACAATGCGATTATAATTTTGTACGAAAAATTCGATAATTTTTTAATTCTATTTATAAAATGTTAAATAAAATTATAGAATTCGGTATATTTTAAATAAAACGGTTTAATTGGTAAATATGCACGTATGTCTACAATATATAAATATGTAGAATGTAATAAGATATTAACGTACAATATTGTTTAGATAAATGAATGTATCTTACATAATTGTAACCTGCAACATATGATTTAAATAAGAAAAGAAAGCATTTATAGAATAGAATATATTTTTCATTATAAAATAACGAAATAGTTCTTATAAAAAGAAGATATAACAAATATGTAAAAATATTTCCCTTCGATTGTCAACTTCGAAACGATTGCTACTCTTCGTTAACATGAGTTTCGAAATTTTTATTAATGACAATATATATTACATCATACTTGATTAAGTATACTGGATTTAATAATCTATTAAATCAAGTCAAGACAAATGAAATTTTGTTATCATATTATTTTGATTTTTCTGCAGGAAAAATTTTTATCGTACCTTTTTCGCATTAATTTCGTGACAATTTATTTTAATTCCTTTCACTTCTTACACTGAATCACTAAATTTCAGTTGAGTCTTTTTTATAATTCTCCGATTTTACCGCTAAATTTGATCTAAAAATACATCAAACGTATAGTTTTAACAATTACAATAGTGCAGGAATAACCATCTGCATTGAGATAAATGAAAATGTATCATAGTTTTAATGGATAAAATATTATCATGGAAAAAAATTTTTTTATTTTCGCCATAAAACACTCATTTGAACTCAGCAATTGAACAAGTGTGAATGCATGTTTCACCTGAAAAAATGAAACAAACCTTAGAATTCAAAATTCGCTTGATACTTATCGTTAGTAACTAAATCTGCAAAGGAATTTTTTGAATTATTAATTCAAATAGTTTCCAATTTCGGAAATTAGTTTTATCGCGAAACAAAGAAATAAATGCAAGTCATGCAGAAAATATCAATATTACTTAATGTTGTAGTAAAAAATATATAGTAGATAAAGGGGATATAGTAAAAAATCTTTCTCTCTAAATTTTGTATTAACTATACACAACAACGAACAGCAGCTCGGAGATCCATTCGTATTCTGGATCTATACAATCAGCTTTTGATCAACTCACTGTACAATATAATTTCATTATTCATACGTTGCATTTCGAAATTTTAATGAGAAACTCTCGAATTTATAGACGATTCAGCCATAAAGGCACTATGATATAACATTTAAAATTCTCCAAATTTACTCACATATATATCGTTACCTTTAATGCTTCAGTATCCTCAATTACTCGCTATAACAAATTTTTCCATCATAAATAAATCGAAAATTATCGTCTATATAATTCCCTACATTTATTTACATATCATTCCCTTTCATTTTTCAATATACCCAACTACTCGCAATGATAAATTTTTCAATCATAAAAAGATAAATAATAGGAGTAAATGGAAAATTATCCTGTAAATAACTCTCCACTTTTATTTTCGATATTCCAAACTACCGATTATCATACATTTCTCGCTGATAAGAAGAAATCTAGTTAATTCCGAAACTATCGTCCGTGCAATTTCCCATAGAAACGAGTTGATTTATTGCCATTCAGACGCGTCAATTAAAACGAATATATTATCGACAGGGATGAAAAAATGAGAAGAAATGATAAAACCACGTATTGAAGGTACAATAATGTTTCGTTCTATTTAATAGAGCTGTTATGCACACGAACCATGTATCGCGTGAGCGTAACATAATTCAGTTACATAGTTATATTGAATATTTTAGCCGCAACTCTGCATGCTTTGTTTTACTGCCTACAATTCCGTTCGATGATGAAAATTTCAGGAAAGCTCGTCGACGTGCATCGGATGTCTGAAATGTGCAACGTCGTTGAATTGCGAGCGTTTTGTCAACGTCGTACAAAAGGCGATGTATCGAGCTGAAGGCTAGCAATTTCATCTCTTTGAATTCCACTTTGAAAACAGAACGCCCATCGCGCGTGTCGACGTTTTCCAAGGCTACAATTTCGTCGACAATGGCCGAAAACTTACGGGTGGACAGAGTGAAAAGTCGGCCAATTCGAGGCCAAAATTGCACCCCCATTGAGGTTACGCTTATTCTATCCATAATTATTCATTCGGATCTGCTTCTTTGTCGACATTCCCATCACTCGATGCTTTCCATCGATGCCCATTGTTCTTCCTTTCCAAGAACCATCGACATTTTAATTTCTTCAAGTACCAGTAGACTCATTTCGTTCTGTGAAATATCTCTTCTGGCGAATTGAACGAATCATATATTTATTTAAGATTTTTATGTTATTTCAAACATTCGAAATCTTTATTTCTGGAAATATACATATATATTTATGTAAATATGATACCATTAAATTTAGTATTTTTACAAACATAGGAAGAATATAGGAAATATTTGTTTATCGAAAAGTAGTGGTATGAAAATGTGTTTTTTGTATCGTTGTAATTTAGAAATAATCGAGAAATAAGTATGAAAAGGTTATAAGAAATGTTTACTTACCATGCTATTGAAATTAGCATTTTTTAAATATATAATTTACAAACGTTAGAAGAATATATCAAATATTTATGTGTCGAAAATTTATATAAAAATAGTGCTATTGAAATGGTTGTTTTTGTATCACTATAATTTAAATATAGAAAGATACAGGTAATATTTGAATATTGAAGTGAATTTTTTCACACGGAAAAATACAAATTTTTTATCCTTTATCTGATCCAAATAATTTTCAATTAATTTAGATAATCTCGTTATACAATTATTTTTGTTGTCTCCAAATTTTTAATATATATATATGTAAGTACGTTTCGTTGATTTTAAAGTACACGGAGTTTTCTCATATTTAAGTCTCATATTAAGGCCGAATAATTTGATTAGTCTATGCAAAATTCGAATTTCAAGATGTTCAAGTTTATTTCAAAGGAAAAATCCTAGTTTATCATATACAACATGCATTTTAAACGAAATAAGTTATTAGCCAAAGGCTTCTACAGCTACAGAATTAAAAGTTGTAGTAGAATTAATTGGAAATAATAAAGTTAATTAATTCAATTCTCATTTAATCGGATAATAAGTACAACATGATAATGCATACCTAATATGAATGTAATGAAGCGCTAGAAAAGCAAAGATATCACGGAGAAAATAAATTACGTTAATTCGCCTCGCCGGTTAATAGATTATGTTATAACAATACCACGAATCGAAAAAACGCATAAATGAAATTTTTCTTCAAGCCTTTCACTGTTTATTAAAATAATAAAATATAATGAAAAGTGTATTCTCTTCGTTTTTAATTTAGATTACATGTAAGATTTTTCGGTAATATAGAAATACATATTACATATGAAATATCTTCTCTTTAATAATCGTTTAATAATTAATACTAATATACTTTATCAACAATTTCCTATTTTTTTTTTCTAATGGTAATTAATAAGTTTTGTAAGTATATGCATAGGAAATAAATATATAAAACAGTCTCCAAGAAATCTATTTTTGTAAATACATAAATGTAGAGAAACACTATTTGTTAAATTACTATCAGACGAATAAATTGATAAAATTTATATCTATCGCTCAGTGCTCATTCTCAAAAAATATTTCAAGCATATAGGCTTCAAGCCTATAAAGAAATGTGTAATTCGTTAATTGTTAATTTAATCTTCTTATTTACTTTCTATCATTTTCATTCATTGTTGCAACTCGCGTACCTAAAATCCATTTATATTTAAAAAGCAATTTATGCGATACTCTTTGTCTCCTTCGATTATATAAATCAAAATAATTATTTCACATAATTATCTCGTCCAATAATTCGTAAGTTAATAGAAAAAAAGAAAATAATTAAAGTTGCATGAAAGAATAGAAAGAGTGAAGTAAACTAAAATTCCAGTGAACCTTACTCGTATTATTGCCTTAACAATAGTAGAGATATACTGAATACGTAAATAGGTAAAAGGTATGATTTTTTACATTGAACGCGAATTTCACGTGGATTTCCATGTAACGTCAAACTACTGTTTGTACATGGTCACCGTTTCACCGATTTAATTTACAAGGGGTAGACCGCTTAGATTAGATCAGATCTTACGGATTGGAAAGCCGACTTTACGGTCTACATGGACCATATGCAGCTTGTACTTCATAAGGGTGCTCCGACTACCCTATTTAATCGATAAGATGCAAAAGCAAAAGATAAACCTGCTTATCTTTCTCGTGATACTTGTCTATGACGGAATTATTATTCACTGTAGAAGATCATGTTAGATAAAAGAAAATTTGGCGTTCAACGACGTCGATTTGAAGGAAATGAGTTATTTGTACCTATTTTTTGAAACACAACCATGAATTTTCATTATACGCAATTAACATCTGTGATTTTTAAACAGTAAAAATCTTAAGCAGCAATTTCGAACTTGAAATGTGTAATTATTAAATAGTAAATACGGATATTATTAGCTATTAAAAATAAATTAGTATACCAAATACATGAAATACAACAGATAGAATTAAAGAATAATGCAATAATAAAATAACGCTAATGCTCGTAGTATCGCAGCATATTAAATTTTAAGTAGCCTAATAAATTATTCGAATGGTTGAGTAAAGGGAATGATCGACGAGCTATAATAAGATTCACTAGGATGAACTTATTGAAAGAATTATCGATAGTTCCAATGGAAAGTGAAGAGGAAAATGAAGGATGAAAAAAACAAAATTTCCCTAACGATACTCCTACATGATTGCAAATATTGGTTTTTCAAGGATTGCACGCTATTTAAACAAAAGTAGAAAGAAGATAAATATATTTCTAACAATATCCTCACATATTTTCAAATGTCAATTCTTCCAATGTTGTACATTGTTTAAACAAAAGTAACAATGGTAATGTTATATTTTTGTAACTGATGAAACTAAAAACATCTACCACCTAACTACGAATTTTAAATAATTTGAATAATTGTTACTCTAATAACACAAGCATAACCGAACATTTTAATCTAACAAATAGAATATTTATCATGAAAAAATCACTTTGTTAATCTAAAAATTTAAACGAAAAATAATTGTTGGTTTAAATTAGATTCAATTAAATTCCTTAACAATAATTATTACTATAAATTGCCAGTTTTAAATATTCGTAATTCTAACATGAGGATTTAATTGCTCACGTGCAATTTTATTACATTTCATATTAATATAGCACTTTCATTAAAAAAACAATTAAAAAAAATTTCATTGTTTAAGAATCTAATAATTTTTTCACATGAAAATATTTTATCAATCGCTGATGAAATATCTGACAAGCATTCTTTGCTTATGTAGAAGAACTGCTCACTCATTTTCTCATATGTCATGTACATGCGAGTTCACACATATATTTATATTTAAAATTTACTTATTTTGTTTACATTTACATCGAGATTATCCACAATGTTGCATTCCAATTGTTTGACTTTTAAATATTAACACTTGCAATGTGTAACTAAACCATGAGATAATCTTTTGTGAAGTTACTAAATACCTACCTACAATACTTGTCAAAAATTTGTTTTAAGATAAAACAGCCATCTTTTCATTCTGTCCGTCAATTTTTGTTAGCTATTATTTCGTCAAAAAATCTATATGTACACAGGAAAACTCAAACGATACAACGAATAATTTTATATAACATTTTCCAAATTCCAAAAATTACAGAATATTTTACTAACAACAATAAGAAAAAAGGAAAAAGGTCATACAAATCAAAACAAAGCTTATAATTTCATATAATATTTCCGGAATTTTAGAAATTGTAGGGAATTTTTATTAACGATAAAAAGGAAGGATGAAAAAGACACAAACATATCCAAATATAAAAAATATGCATCAGAGACATAAAAATCGCAACAAAATAATGTCGTATAACGTTTTCAAATGTTAGAAATTATGGAAAACTTTCACCAGCGATAAGAAGGAAAAAAGACGCAAAATCAGTGATATATGCATAAAAAAAAAGATAAATAAATCATAAGAAAAGACAGTAACAGAATAGTGTTTGTTCTCAAAATTAATCGCTTTTTATCATAAGTTAAATTCCATGTTGCTCGACGGTTCGATTAAAAATTTCGAAATTCGTTCGTGGAGAAGAGTATAGTAATTGGGAGAAATTCTATACTATTGCTGACAGGGCATCAGGTTTGTTCGCGGCTAGTGTGACAGATTTCGACCACGCCCTGTCGATATGGTATGCACTCCCTTTTCAGAATCTCCCTGCACCCTCGATCGGTGCATCGAAAATTCACTGGCTTTGATCTACACACAGTACCTCTTCTGGGATCGTACGTGTCGTCTCCGTTTAGATGAATGTCCGTCAAAGACGTTCAAACACCGGGCACAAACTTTCGCTTTCTGCTTCGTTTGATCGAACGACTCATTTGCATGTGAAGTGGTCCGTAACAGAAACAGAAACCATAGCAAAATATCGTGAATTCGTGACACTTCTTCGCGAACGAATAAAAGAGAAACGAATGGATAAAACTATCGAACGTACCGTCAAACTGACACCAGCATTCATGAACTTTCCAAATTCTTTTCTTCTTCCATCTATTAAACCTTCTTGTCTATTTCCTATTTTCCTTTTTTCTTTTTTCCTTTTTCTTTTTTCTTTCTTTTTCTTTTTTTTCTTTTTTTTTTTTTTTAGTTTTAGTTTTAGTTTTCGTAAATCTAAAACCGAAATAAAAAATGCTTCTTCTATCTGATTATTTCAAAAGCATTTTATATGTATCGTTATTATTATAATATTTTATTAACTTTGTAATCGAGTGAAGCAATTTATTGATGTCGTTGCGTTTATATTATGGATACCAAACAAAGTTGTATACTTCCAAGACATGTTACCCAATTTGAGATTATATCTGCGATATATTCTGAAAATAATAAATTACTTATTTCAGTGTATTCCTCGTCAATTTTATCCAGAAATAATATATAATATTCTTTTATCGATTCACAAGCTACTTCTTTTAAAATTTCGTAATCTCTAAAAATAATTTTTCCTATTCTGCACGTTCATAAACGAGTACAATGTCTGTGTAAGCAGATTCGTCGATTCCCTGTAGTTCAGCAGCATTCTTTATTTATATGCAGATGAGTAACACAATGAACTAAAATTAAAACGATGCCTGCATGGCAACATTTTTTTTCCTCAAGGATGGGCGTGTTTTAGGCTCTATCTTCATAATTGGCCTATTCAAATTGCGAGCAATATTTTGACGCGGTTTTATCGGCGACACGTGCGGGGAACAAATTAGCAAGCACGTGCCGCTTAACTCTCTCTCTCTCTCTCTCACTCTCTCTCTCTCCCCCTCCCCCCCCTCTCTCTGACTTTTCGATAATAGACACTTTTGTTCAATTTAAACGTTCCCTTAAGTGTTAAAATGCCGCGCGTACCATTGGCAAAGGTATAATCAGTACATTACCGATATTCTGCTTCCCTTTGACCAACACAAAATATTGTCAAATCAGAATAGCCTCTGTGAAAGACGAGTACGATAATTCTAAATTGTGCACTAAATATACAGGGTGTTCCAGGCTTTAGCATTTAAATTTTGTCGATATATTCCGTAGAATTAACTAAGAAAATGTATCATTATTACAAAATATAGAAGAAATAGCAACAGATTGCGATTACTATGACACAATAATGAAATGAATAAATCTTTACACTTAGTTTATTCCTGTATTCGTCGAAGAAAGTTCATTCCATATTTTTTGTCATAATTTTAATGAAACTTTGAACAACCAATGTTTATATAACATGTTTCCTTATTTTATTTTATAGAATGCATAAAATTTGAATACTAAATTACCAATTTATGGTAAACAATATTAGCAGAAAGGAAAGTATGTTATCGTGTATTTCGAATTACTTTATCATAAAAAGGAAAATCAAATTCTAAAAATATTTTTATCGAGAAAGAAAACAAAATCGAATAGGCGAAACATTACTTTCCGAAAATCGTTTGCCTTTCGCACGATATTTTCTTTAAAATACCTATAATGATCTATTCACAGTGGAATAATTTAAATGAAATTTTTGAAAAATAAGCGATCGCGTGATACTCAGACTATTACCTATTTTTCTATCAAATTAGTCTCATACGTACAATATGTACATACATATGTAACCACGATATTGTATAATTCAAAATGAAGACAAGTCTGTTGGACATTTAAAAATGAAAATGAAAAACTAGACCTCTAGCACAATGGCACGAAGTTGACGAAAAGTAAATTCCATTAACTGACTAATGAAAATGAAAAACTAGACCTCTAGCACAATGGCACGAAGTTGACGAAAAGTAAATTCCATTTATTATAGAAAGTTTGCTGGTTCTTCGATATTTATGCCGCACGTCATCGGAGATCACGCGGCGGTTAGCCCGGTTGGCCCTGCAGCGGAGGCAAACAACGTTCGATTCTTATTCCCGTTTCGTTCCGTTCCCTGTTCCTCTGTAAAGTCGTTTTGCCGAAAAACACGGAAGCAAGAGTGGAGAAATTGGATAAGCCGATGCCCGATCCAACGGAAAAACGGAGGCGCATTTCGGGAAAAGGCGAAAGGCACGCAAGGAAAGAAAATAAAGGGGGAGGGGAGAGGAAAAATGGAAGAATCTTGGAGGAACGTCGAAAAGAATTCTTCGACGAGTGGAAGAGGTCGTATCGCGAAGGAAGGCGATCTCTCAGGGAAGCACCGGTTCGATCTCTCGATCCTGAACAGTTCCTGCCCCTAGCTTTCTTTCCTCCAACCCTCTGTGCCATCATCGTTCTCCGCCTTCGGGTCCCCTCTTCCACCCTCAACCCCCGTTTTCTTTTTTCCTCGCTCGCGTGTTTTGCCAAGAGCCCTCATGGGCGGAAGCGTCACGTACAGCTCTGAAACAAAAACGTAGCGACGTCAAATGCGATTACGAGAGCTGCGAGAGCAGCTCCAGAACGCGGATGCTGCGCTAGGTTAGGTGGAGAACGCGGCGTCGACCGGCGGAGGTGGGGGGAAGCAGAATGTATAGGCGGCGGGGAGCGGGACGGGTACGGGAATGAGAGAGACCGAAGGAAAGAGAATTCGCTCAGGGCTGAATCTATATATATGGGCCAGGCTTGAAAATTATTTCCTTAACTTTTTATCTGGAAAATCGTTTTCGGAGCGCGTTGTTCGGTCTCCCTAGATTACTAGGAAATATTTCACGTTCGATAAAAGACGATTCTTTGTATCGGCCTGCAGCGTATTCTCACCAATACTTGAATATTCCGTCGAAACGGTCTTAAGCTTTTAACCAGAAACGCGAGTTTAAACAAAGTTTTTAATGCTGTTGGAATAATCGGTTTCTCCCTTTTTCTCTCTATTCTTTTTTTTATTTTTTTTTTTTTCTTATTTTTTTTTAAAGTTTTGTCAAGTTTAATTCGAATCTCTTGATGTTTACAAAACACATTGAGGCTTGATAACGCGTAAAACGAGTTTATGTTGATTAGAATTTTTTTTCTTCGCTTTTTTTGCGAACGAAACGCTGGCTATTACACTATCCATGGGAATATAAAGGAGGTTATAATTGGGTAATTTGCATAAATTTACACACGTCAGTGTATTATTTTCGTTTATTTTAGGTGCAAATAACAGAATTCTAGTTTTAATGTGTTTTGGGTATTTTTTACATTTCTCTTTTCGATTTTCATTCACCGAATTGAATTATATGGTTGAAATGCATCGTTGAACTCCTTTTCATAATATACTTTCTAAATAACGCAAGTATATTTTATTCATAAATATTACATTACACGAACACCACCAATTTCTTGTAATTATACAATGTTTAACATATGTTATATGCAATTTTGAAAATTATATCTATTATTTACAATTGAATCAAAAATTTACAAAGCATTACTCGAATTGTGGGATAATACATAACGAATTCAACTTCCATTTAGTATTCATTCACGAAATTAATATTTCAGAGATTTTCTATTTACAGGATCTGAAAAAATTTAATGCTTGCAGTTGCACTTCGATATCCACCAAGAGAAATTACGAAACACTGTAACGTTTGACAACCTCGATTTCTAATACATATATTTTACAATTAATTATCTAAAAGCTTACAATTTTTTCACGTTACCGTCATCGCCGATAAACGCTGAAAATCCCCTCTGCGATGGCAACAATTTTTCATCCGATTTTCGAATAACCCCCAAAACGGGTGCACAGGAACGCTTTAACCTCGCAATGAACCGTAATGTGCAGTACGTAAATCGATTTGTCGACTGTTGTTACACAACGTAAACATTCCTCGTAACGCGCGTTACATACTTACAGAACGAACATAATCCCATCCGCGTATCATTAAAACCGCGTTTAAATTCTCTTCTGGCCCAACTCGAGCGCGATATATACCGTAGGATATCGTTGAAAATAGAATTTGTCCGCTTCCATCGAGTTACCCCGTAGGAGGCAGGCGATATGCTAAAGATTCCAAGAGGGAGCAAAACAGAAGATAGAGGGCCAGGGTTCCCAAACTCCGGCATCCAGGTCTGGATTTGCCGGATAGCAGAGGGGTGGCTCGATAGGGGCCAGGCGGGAAGGGAAGGTGGACGCTTATCAGGGGTGGAGAATTGTCGTGGAGGCGGGGGTGGTTGGGCTCGGGGTTGACTCTGCGAGGGCTTCGAGGAATGGCTCGGCCCGAATGTGTGCCTCCGCGTGTCTGTGCCTACCAGCTTGCTCGCCTGCGTGAGTACGTGCATGCGTGCGTGCGGCGTGCGTGCACGAAAAATCGATTGGTTCGTTCGAAGCGGCGAGCCATGAACAGCTATGATTCCTAGGCCTGTAAATGGGGATAGTCGTTCAAGCGAGAGAAATAGTCGATCAGCTTTGCGCGTAAGACTATGTTACTTGATCGAGGTTGTACGACCATGTTAATGTCGAGGATGCCAGGCGAAATGAATATTTATTTATACGAAAGCGGAATGCGAATATCGTGGAAACTGAATTCGGGAACCTGAGGTATCGTTGTCTATATGGACAGTGACAATGGTTTTACGAGAAAAAATGAACGGAGATTGTTTGGTAGATTACGACGTTGAGGTTATAGTACGAATTGGAGGGAATTTTCAATATGCTACTAGAAGAAGAATTTTACAAAACGTCTTACTTTGCGAGATGAAATGGTTCTTTTCATTCGGAAAATTAAATAGGAAGTCAAAGATCAACTAATTTGTAATAACGTTTTATTTTGAAAAATTGTATTTTGAATTTTGTTAAAAGAAAGTTGGAATAAAATGTTTTATATGGAACTACTGACTTTTTCCGGACTGTTATGATACGGCTATTATTATTGGAAAAATGAGAAAATGAAGTCGTAAAATAATTATAATTATTGTAGCAAGTGCAAAAAATTTGAAATATTAAAAATTCGGTGAATTACATTTTAACTTCTTATTTTACTTTTTGCTTTTAAATTTTTGTTAGCTTTTAAAAGGAGGGAACGGCAATAAAATATTTTACATAGGATTTTTGGTGCGATACTGTGATTGTTGGAAAAATGAAAAACTGAGTTAAAGAAATAACTGGAATTGTTGTAGAAAGTGTAAAAATTGGAAATATTAAAAATACAGTGAACGAAAAGAATTGGAAAAGAGGAAGCTTATTTTTAAGACGACACCCGTTAGAATTAATGTTTCAACGTTGGCGGCGGGGTGATGGTCGCCAAGCCTCCATTAAAAAGTTGTTAAACGCAGCCTGACGGCGCCCCGCGGCAAATTGGAACCCCATCATAAGTCTTCCTTGTATATAATATACATGGCTGTTAGAGCAAGCCATCTACAAGATAGCGATATCAAAGTAATTAAGTATTCGATGAAGATATTTTGACCGACCTTATGGATGAAACTGATATCAACCAATGCACGCTTATGTATGTACGCGTATTAAACGCTTTGATTTTTCTAATATTTAAAAACATTACTCGAAAGAGAGATTCTATGTTCCAAATATGATTTAAATATGTTTAAATTGATAAGAATTTTGTTCTTAATTCTCCTCAATTAGTACATATTATTATATAAAAGATTTTTAACAAATAAAGATAAACAATCATGATTTATTTTGTAGTTTATTTTTTTATTGAAATGTTAAAATATTTCGTATATATAATTATTGACAGAAGTTGAGAAAAATAGCACAATATAGCGAATTTTTATATATCCTTTATCAAAAATTTATATTTTTAAATTTAAATTAAACTTATATTTATATAATATTTTTTAGTTTAAGATATGCATTTCAGAAAATTAAAAAAAAATATAATACAAAAAATTCGCAAATAAATACTTTGTTCCTCAATTTCGGTCAATAAGCGTATTTCTAATATTCCTAAAAATATTAAATTTAGTAAATGATAGTTATCAAATATAAAACTCTATGTAGTTTTTATTAATAACACCCAATTTTCACATCGTATATATTACAAGAAAAACAGAACTTAGCCCAGTTATAATAAATTTGACATCCTTCGCGATGAGGCGTACGATCTACAAAACAATCACTGTAATTACACCAAAAATTATAATGTCACAACAATCATCTAAAGAAAACGTATTCGATGGGACGAATTCCGATTAGATTTTCTTCCCAGACATTTAAATATGCCAAACTCTAATTCATAAACGAATTCTAACTTAACGTGAAACAGAAAGTCAAATAGAATAAAAGAGAAGACGATATCGAGTCATAATTTAGATAATTAAATATCATATGATAGAATTTACGTCCCCATATCTGGAAAGGAAATTTATATATCAATTACGCAATACGACTCTCTAGTCGTCTCGGAATACTTCTTTTAATCGCGTGTTTATCGTGAAATTATTCGTTGATATTACAGACTGAAGGTAGGGGTAGGGGGCCATTAAGAAGAGGGAAGAAATGCTTTTTACAATTTAGCGTCTCGAGGACGCGATAAATTTGTTTGACGTTTCCCTTCCATATATCTCGTCTTCTCTACGACTGCTTTTTCGAGAAAAAAGCTCTCGAACAAGTTCAACGTTTCCTACGTAACGCTGACTAGAAACTCTTGGCCGAAGCAACGAGAGGTTCAAAATAAGAGAAAAGCGCCGCGTAAAAAGCATCGGTGTGGTAGGGGTTCCGGAGAGAGAGGATGGTTTAAAAAGTACGTGGAATGGAAAAGGTGTGTAAAGGACGTACACGAGTACTGCTATAAAATATAAAACTGCGTAGGTAAGAGCGTATCGAGATCGGTTTCTTGCTTAACGAAAATATCGATTGTTTTTGGGAACGAATCGATTCTCTGGATCACGCCGAGCAGACGAATAGGGGATGATCGAGATTCCAATAGTAATCGACCAACGCTGAGGAAATAGCTTGGTTTTGAAAACAGATGCGATGACACAGTCGATATATAAAAATATAGTTAATTGAAAATTATGATATCATAATTAGTATAAAGAAACATTTCGAATGAAGTATAAATAGTAGGTACATACTAACTATTAATAATAAGACGTTTAGTGGTCTTGTCCAAAACGTTCAACCTTATTGCTGTTATTATTATTACTTATTGCTATTACTAGTATCATCCATGTAATTACTATAATTTTAAGTTTTATAATTATTACTATCTTTTCCATCCTTCTTCTAGCTATGTTTATATTCGTGTATTCTCTTCTCTTTTATAATCTTCCTATATAAATACATAAATCGACATAAATTATTAGAACCTGATAAGAAAGATAATAATTGGAGGAAGGATGAATCGGTTAGAGTTTTCTATTTTTAATTTGTATATTATTGTAATTTAGGAAGTAAAATAGCAAGTGTTTGTAAGAGTTATAGGAGAATAATTAATTAGCAATTATATCGTTGGTTTTTATTATCTCTTGATTTCAGAGTTACTGAAAAAATTGGATGCAAATTTGATAAGAAACTTTGAACGCTTATTTAAAATCTTTTATCTCTAAAAGAATTACTGCTATTAAGAATTATATGCTAGTTTTTGTCATCTATTGACTTGAAAGACATAAAAAGAAAGAGAACTGGAAGAATTTGATGGGAAATTTGGAAAATTTTGTCTACAATTTAAATTCAATTTATAGAATTACTTATAAATAAGTAAACTCGATAAAAAAGAAAAAAATGAATAATACGAATGTGAAAATCGATTTAAACAATCGAAAGATTCATAGAGATGAAAAAAGTATTTAATTTTATCGTTATAAATCTATTGTTCTAATTAGTATTATTTTTATTGCAATATTAGATACGTGTATTTTTTACATCATAAAAATGCAAAAGGGACGATGATTTTTAAGGATTATAATTATTTTCAAATAATAAAATTAATTGTTTCCAAGAAACATTCTTTATCCATATTATAAAGTGGCAAAGGAAAATAAAATAAAACTGGAATACGAATGTGGCAGAACAAAATTTAGAAATGCAGCAAGTATGCTTCAAATAAATATGTCTCAATAAATGCAAGACTTACTTTATCAAAAAATAAATTTCGTATGCCAAAATATTTTACAAATAACTAGTAACAAATAAATAAAAGAAAAAAATATTTTCATACACATGAACACGAAAAATCTAAATTTATTCCAACGAACAATGCGTCTTGAAAAATCGCTGCCATTTTCTTTCACTACTTTGTTGACTACGTTATTACCCCAATAACAGATCAGTCCATAAATTCCTATTAAAATTCTTAAAAACTAATTTTAACTAAAAATTGAAACAATGCAAATAGTACGCGTTACATTATTTTAATCAACAGGATCTATTTATCCTCGATATTTTATAAATAATTCTTTTTACTCCATTTGTATAAAAGACTGAAAATGAATCAATATGGTACAAATACAAACGAACAATACAAGTAGACTGATCTAAGTAAAAGAAACTTAATTCTCACGGGTATCATCTTACTATACAAGCTAAAAAATACTGTTAAATACTGTTAAATACCGATGTTAAATATTTCCTTTGTGAGATTTGATATTCTCGCAAATAACCCTAATCAGACACTATTATGCGTGACGAGAAGGTTTAAAAGTTTAACGTCTCCAGTTGGCAATCTTAAAATTTACCTATCGAATAAATTTTTCAACATTTCGTAGGGGATGTGTTGAAACTTTACAACACCGAGCCGCAAGAAGATTAACGCGCTTTACCCTAGGGTTACTTACCCCTTGACTAGGTGATTATAAACGTCGTTCGGGTGAACTTTGCCGAAGATTGGTGGTTATCCTTGGAAAGATTATTTTGAGACCCGGTGGTTTCTCGTTGGGTGCAACAACGAAAGGTCAGCGTTCGTGAGGGTATAAAAGGAAGGGAAACTGAGGAAAAGAGGAATATAAAACGGTGGTAGTGCACAGAGACCGCGGCAAGTCGAGAAAACCGCGATGCGGCATTACCAATTCTTTTCGCCTAGCACGCATCCCTCTTTTTACCTACGCACGCAGGGTGGATGGGGTCAGCTTTCAGGGTAACGCGGTTAAGAAAATATTTTTAAAATAATTTTGCACTTACCTCGATGCAACAAGCTGGACGATGAAGCGGCCTGTGAATCGAGTCGAAGAAGAACGGGGGAAAAAGGAAAATAGGAGGAAGCGGCGAGGGCTTTATGGAATATTCTGCTCCTCCTCCGCTTTCAACCTCTTACGTGCATTTAATGACGAGAAAAATGGACGCTGAGCGGACGTGCTGGATGGAAATGAATCGTGCGTTTATCGACGAAATTGATTTCTTCACTCGTACACGTCATTCCAGTCCAATCACGAGGAAGACGAAGATTTTGAGAAAGAAATTTGAACAAGTTTACAGTGGTGAGCGAAACTGAAGCTGTTACATTTTTATGTTGCATCTTTGAACGGCTATAATTTCGTGGGATATAAAATCGTGCAATAACATTTATGGGGTTAATATAAACTATACTTTCGCATCTCTGGAATAAAACGAAATGTGAAAGTTAATAAGAAATATTAAACGATATTTAAGAAAAAATGAATTGTTGATGTTTATTTGGAAAGATAAATTTTTCATTTATTATGTATTTCATTTTTATTTAAAAAATAACAGTATGCATAGATGCCTTGTAAATTTGTATCTTTTACCGTTCCAGAATTGGCTCTTTGGGAGTCGATCTTTGTGGCTGATTTCCCCTCGCAACTACTTGAGTTACCGTGCTTAAAACAATATACATATGTAATATTTTTCGCTGTTCTTTAAGCCTAGCAAGTTTCGTCAAAATCGCAGGCGGTCCGTTCGCGGTATCTCCTTGTTGAATATTTTTATGGTACAAAACAAAGACAGATTTTCACTTAAGAAAATTGTCAAAATTCAAACGCTAATAATTCCTTTAAGAAAATTTTTCCGAGGTCCAAATTGCCACTTCGATGGTTCGATTCTTCATCATTTGGATCCAGAAGAAAACTTTTTGAAGGAACTATTAGCGTTTGAATTTTTACAAGCCTTTTAGTGAAACTCTGTCTTTATTTTCTATTTAAAATAATCATTTAAATAGAAATTCAATCTAGGAGTGTGAAAGTACAGATCTTACTCTGTATACTGACCCCACAAATGTTATTGCACGATTATCTCTCACGAAGTTATAGCTGTTCAAAAATGAACGTAACATAGATTCAGTTTTGCTCATCAGTGTATGTCGATTGTATTTGTTCTCGGTTTGTGTATATTCTAAAATACATGTATTACACGTGTATATACTAAAGTAAATATAAATTTTACTCCAGCTACTAATAAATTACTAATAAAAAATATATGTTCTGTTTATAAATTATTATGACATGGTATAATAAAATGATGTAGTAAATAATAAATATGTATAACAATAGCAGAAGGTAAATATGTATTACAATACCAATTATTGAAAGTTAAATCTTCTTTTCTTTTTCAATTATTTCATTTATTAGATCTGGTCATTTGATTATTTATTACCCTGTATAGCTATGTATCTACTCTGAATAGGGAAAGTACCCGTAACGCCTGTTAGCGTCTGATATTGGACATTAGTTACATCTTTGAAATTTGTAATACTGTGTAGCCATTGTACCACGACAGTCGCAAGGGAAATAAAACAAACATTCAGATTTCAACATGTTCAAGTTGCATGAGTACAGTTAAGGAAATCGATTGATTATTGCATCTGCCGGAAAGTCGGTACTTGGCATAAATTACAAACTATTACATACTTGTCGCATCAATTTTCGTGACTAAAAGACGTCTGAATTTTATTACACGTTTTGGTAAATATTCTTTTGAATTTTGAGCTTTTGTCATTTTTCGCGATGCCTACTCTGAGAAATTAAAATTCAACACCATGTATATTTATTCATTTCGATATTTTCATTCAACATTTTAATTATTAGCTAGCAATACTACTACGTTTAGATAGTCGGTAAATTCTAGTGCAAATAAAATTTTTGTTATTAAGCATTGAAGAAAAATTAACATCACTGTACAAGATTTCATGCAAATGACAAAAACGTGTGTTAAATTTTTAAATGTGAATAAAAGATGTTGGAAATGGTATGTGAATTAAAACGAGAAGAATTTAAATTTAATTGTGTGATTAAATTTAAATTTTGCTACATTTTCGACAGAGATCACTGTGAAACTGACAGAAGATCGATAAAATTAGACATAAATTATATTACGATTAGTATAAATAAATGATTAGTATGATAAATTCAGTCTAAAAAATATGTCAATTTAAGCAGTACAATAAAAACAAATTTTATAATTTCTCATTACCAGTTCAGAATCGTAAAATTGATATATTTTTATGTTATTAAACAAATATTGTACTCGTAGAGTTCACAGTAATTATTATTATGAATACTATTACTAGTACTGTAACTTCGGTAGATAATTACAGTTCAATTAGAGGCACACAATCTAATCATTAGATTCGATATTAACATAGAACGTACATGTGTACATGTGTATATATAATCATTTAGAACATGTATATATGTAATCATTTAGAAATATAAAATAAATTAATGTATAGTTACTTTAAAAGTTTCTGTTATTCGAACTATTCTATAACGATACTCTTTTTAAGGGTTGAATCAAAAATAAATAATAACGGTGATTGAATATTTATAAACGTATTTATAAGATATGTGTATAGTATTGTATTATAGCAATAAAAACTAATATTTTTCTATTACCCTAGTGTTTTTGGAATATGAAATAAAATAATTTAATATAATTTTGACATATAAAAGAAGATTTAAAAATGAAGAAATTTAATCGAGAACAACTATATAAGATTAATGCAGATCAGGCTAATATATACAAAATACTATGTTTTTCTTAATAAAACGTTAATCGCATGCAATTTATTTAAAATATCGGTCATTTAATTAGAATAACTTCTGAATGCTATTAACTTTTTTTCAACGATTAATTGATTTCGTTATTTCGATAATTATTTATAATAATTGACGAATAGTATATTATAGTAGTTTACCTTCTTTTGAGATGCTATTTCTCTTGTTATTTCTAATAGATCATTTTCAGTGATGTAACTTAAAATATTACTGTCAATGATACTTCCCAACCTTTTCCTCGATTCATTTCCCAATAAAAAATCACCAATAGTCAACTACTCTAATACTTACATAACTTTCTAACAATTCTATGTTTCCTTTAGCTTAAATTCTTGGCTACATCTGCTTTTACGACACTTTTTTCTACATAAACCCTATATATGTATTTTTATTTATTCCAATCCTATAAAAAGCTATAAAAAAGATACAGTTCACATTTATTTATAAAATAATCTCATTGGTAATGTTTAAACAAATTCTGTTACTTTACAGTTACTCATTTTGCAAATTAAAAAAAAAGAAATACTCTGTTCACTTAAATACTGCTTCGTGAAATATTTATAATTTTTATGATAAGCAGTTGGAAAATATCTATTTTAGTAGCATTTCTATTACCTTCGAACAAAATGTTTTCTTCTCAAACATATTCTTTTATTATTAGAACATGAAACTGAGCAAAATGTAATTATAATATCTAACATTCTTTTTTCAAGGCCAAAAATCAGTATTACAAATAAAATTATAAGTATCAGATTTTTTAATTATATGAAATGTATATTAATAATATGTATTTAATTTATA
>NW_016909550.1:965291-1001752 GCF_001483705.2 Eufriesea mexicana | reverse complement strand
TTTATATATCTTAATATATAATTTTGAATCATATTAGATAAAAATAAAATAAATTAAAATAAAATAAAATAAAATAAAATAAAAATAATGTAATTCATTATACAGTTAATCTTCGATAAGCGTACTAGATATTTGTTTATTTTATCTCGTGATATTTATTCTTCTTATTTTTGTAAATTATAATTGACTGACGAGAGAGTGATAAATATCGACATTTAATATTTCTAGCAACAGCACAGCTAGCTAAAATATTCAAAAAAATCAGAAATATAAGAAAAAGCTACACAAACACAAACATAATCCATAAATAATTAGCATAAATTTCGTAAACTCTTATATCCTTCCCAGAAAATTCCCATGCAACGAAACAAAAGAATCGAGATAAAAATAACACGCGCAGCATCTTCAGTCATCCACACCCTGCCTTTTCCACTGCAAAAAATTCACAAAATTTCCCGAGAAACAAGCTCACCGTATTTCTTCCGATTACCAACCACGCCATACCACGCCATACCCACGCGCCTATTTGGTTCCTGCTCCCTCTCACAGTCGGATACTCGTTTTAATCCGTACTGGTTCGCCGAAAATAATGCGAAAGAGGGAGAAAGGGGCGCGAAGAGGGAGTAAGAGACGGGGAAAAAGACAGAGAGAAGTAAGCTGTTCAGCCGTGTATTTTCGATAATTATTCGACAGTCGATTTGCGTGCGGATGCAGCGCTGTGTGATACGCGGAATGGAGGGTGGTCGCGGAGGGTGGTTGCAGGGGGTGGCGCGGACGGGGGTGGAGGATTTCGAGAGTCGCGTTCAACCATCCGGAAGCTATGAATATATTATTTGACGGGCAGTTTCGGTAGTCTCCGATCGGATGGAGCATCGATCATGGCTGGCGCATCCCTTTGGGCCATTTTCATGCGTCAGAATGCGACACACCTCGATCGAGCGGCTGCCGCGAGATGAGAAAAAAAAAAGCTTCTGTTAACCGGCGAAATACTTTTATGAAATGCGCGTGACCTGATTTCTCAGCCGACAAAAAAGCACACAGGGTCGCTGGATTTGCTTGTGGCTGCCGAGCAAAGTTTCAACGCCTGGGTCAACAGGTAGGGCCAATGCACTCGCTTTTCAACCAACTGCCCGTAAACAATTCGCTCAGATCTCGTCATGTAGTTAGGAGGATTAGGTGAGTTGACAGTGGGAGATTGGCAACTTCTTATTTGCGACACATGCACTTTAGGGTTGCTTAATTTCGTGACATTCTTATCTCGTTGAGCAAAGTGCTGCTGCCAAAGTCACACGGGTTTGGGCACTCTGCGAGCTATATATGAAACAATCTATCGGCAGCGAACAGAATGAAGTTAGGTATATATTTCTAATGTATATATTTCTAAATTTATTATTTTTCTCCTTTTCTGGAAAATTCCGTTTTATTATTTTGGCGTAGACAGCGATTCTGAAATCTTCTTAGTCATGTTAGGATGTTTGATATTGCTGTCATAAAAGAAAAGTAACATTTCGATTTTATCATATTTTTTACATCCGGGAAAAAGTATGTTTCGTGGTATCTATCGACCTATAGCAGAGACCCGATTATCCGGAATATCCGATTGACCGACTCAACTATTCTTCGGTAACTGTCCCGAGTTGTAGCGAGCACTGACATCGATACCGAAATTAAACAATTTTTATCTAAAAACGTAATATCCTTTGATTTTTATGTAACTGTAGCTTTATTTCCCAGCAAGTCGTTAAAAATTGTTTTTAATTGTGCACAAGTTTTGCGTTTCAGGTTAAAGTTATGTTAATAGCGTAAGTAGCAGCTATAGTTTTCCGTATACTTTATTTTTGTCAACAAATTGCATTACTATGTTACCCATGAATATATTTTGAATCATATTCCTCATTTATACCACTTCATACGTACATATAGTCCAATTGTGCTGCATATTTAATTATCCAGCATTCTCCTAATCTTGGCAATTCTGGATAATAAAATTCTACTGTACATAAAGAAATTTTCTGTTATAAATCTATACACGGAAGAATGTTAAGTTAAAGTGGTTAAAATTTTTGTCATCATAATTGTTGTAAAAAATTATTTTTAAATTATTTAATTATTTAATTAAAGAAGTAACAGTGTACTTTTTTTCAAAATGGAATTCTTGTATATGTACATAAAATGTTTTGTATGATATACAGGTTAATAGTAACACAAGAAAATCGTGTTATATATTACATGTAAATCACAATTTACATAACTCATAAATTCATATTATCTACTTTTTAAAATCGGTCATCTAATTTGTAATATATAATTGTCAAATAGCCACAAAGCATACGTGCTTTAAACTGCTCGAGTATCGAGTCTCGATCAATATTTCTAATTAAAGAAACATTAAGCAAAATATATTTGATTTTACGTAGTAAAATATTTTTATCTCGATAATATGAAATAAAGTTCAATGTTTCCGAGAGTTTGAATATTTTCATACTCGCCTGTAATTTAATATGTCGGCCTAACAACGTAACATATATGCTTACATATTATTTAACATATTACTTAAAACAGCATTTAAATTTGATATTTAGTAAAAAAATAATAGAATAAATGAACTTATATAAATTGAGTGATCAATACATTTTTTATCGCATATATTAAATAATTAACTACTCGCACTATGATTTAATTATGAGAAACTGTACATTGTAAAATTATTTAATTTTAAGTAGCTGCTGCCTATCTATTTTATTTACAATAAAATTATGCAAATTTTGGGGATTTATACACATTTTATTAAAATACGTTAAATATAATTTTAATCTGATTCAAATGTAGTTCATCTTTATGTGGTTTAGCATGAAAATCTCACGACGAGTTCGACTCGTTAATGTGATACAAGGGGTTAAAAATAATATAACATATCTCACGAATTTATTCTATTTTCGAATTATAACACTCACTAGCACGCGTGTAAAATTGTAACTGTTATTGCAAATTGAACAATAATAGATTGAAAATTCACAAAGTAAGAATTCGAATTATCGTACTTTATGTCACAATACTAAGTAAATTACTTCTAAACGATACATGCAAAATAACACTGTAAAGTACACTGCAATTAACTGTAGCTTAATAATTAAAGTCGATTTGCGAGAAATAAATGCAAATCCCGATATATTCATTTTCAAAGCGTGCTTTAAAATGATGAGAAGATCGCAACAAACAAATGTTATTCCTCGAACAAAATTACAAATAAAGAGCAGTTCAAGTTATGAATGCAAAGGAATTTAAATAAAGTGTCGATGCGTAACGAAAAATGGGAATTCATTAGAAGTTAAAGAACAACTTAGTATTTATGCAGTCAATGGGGTGGATACCTTCTGAACGACTTTTTAAATCTTTAATTAACTTCGTCCTGACATTTAATTAAGCTTTAAATGGCATTACGTTGAAGCTAGCAAGCACGTTCCAAGCGGCTTCCAAATCATCCGCGGAAGTAATCTGGAAAGTTATGGAGAAACATGGAAACTTAATCCGTAAGTTTCCACCAAGTGTTCCTATCACGTGAATCTTAAAAAACGAAAAAGAAAAAAATATACATCTGAAAATATGACGAAGAGGAAATTACGAAAGTGTAATAATAATAATTCACTTTTGGTCTGTTACTAAATTTAAACAGAAAATCAAGTTTAAAGGTATTGCTTTGTATAAATGTTTAAAAGTGAAATAACGATGGCGTTCGTGGTTCAATTAAATAATCCAAAATAAATACAATCTGTTTCTACATTTGTCATTGAAAGTATTTTCTTTGCACGTTGATTTCGTTGAAAATATACCTAACTTAAATTATTTTCTTTTGTATTTTATTTTTATTTTATTTTCGCTCGATTAGTATCGAATGAAGGATCGAAATAACAAACTTTCGACTGTTGAAAAATGAAAAATTAGTAACCATGTGTCGTTAGAATCGGACGCTTTTATTTATATGATAAACGTGAAATTATAGTATCTTTTATCGAAGGCATTTTATTTTAAAATAATTCCGAAATGTTAACGCAAGGTAGTTAGATGAAATTTTAATGATAGCAAGTACAATTAAAAATGGATTAACGGCAGCAAAATTTATTGGAAAGTTATTAGTCGCAATCTAATATACGTGGATAGTAGGTTCAACGTTTGTTTACTGGACGACTATATATTTCCAGTATTTATATAATATTTCCATACAAATTTCATTTCATTGACATTCGAATAATGACATATTTGTCGTAATAATTTTATTCGCGACGGTACCGTTCAATATACTTTCAAAGTTGATACATTATTGGAAAATATGTGGTCAATTTTTATCATAACTACAAATGGTCGTAATAAAACAAGCGAAATGAACAATCGTTTTTACTATTATTTCGGTACCCGAACTTTTTTCCCAAACCGTAGTCGAAAGGATATTTATTACTATTGCAACTTTAACGAAAGAAAAAGCAATATTCTATTTTCATTAAAAATGATCGAAAATTTATTAAAAACGATAAAATTAAATAGAGTAGATCATCGTTTAAGGCAGAGTAAATTTGAATAACAAATTTTAATTAACGACTTAAACGAAACAACGTGAATTAACGTAAATCCACAAATCGACGTTTATTGATTAAATAGATTCTAATTGAATAAGTAAAGAGTACATATAAAAAATAACTCTGTTCAAATTTCGGGTTTCTAAGTAATAACGAATTGTAATAATTAGAACCAATAGTCACGTTATGTGTATGGTATTGATATTATAAAAGGAGTCAATGTATTTCTTGAATTCTAATAGGAGAAAAATTCAATAATTGTATAAAAACAAATTGAAAATAGTCGAAAATAAAAATTAAAAATCAATAATTGATAATAATGATGGTTTACCACCAAAAAGTTGGAATAAGAAATATAAAAGGATATGTAAAAACTTCATAAAAAATCAAAAATAAAAAGAAAATTGATTTACCAACCGACTGCTGAATTTTCAAATTTTCGGTGTGATAAAAAAGATTCGAATAAAAACGAGCAGTGACAACATTCTGAGGAGCCGCACAAAAATGAACGACATAAAAAGGGTAGAATGATAATATTTATGTAAATTATACCGTACGACCGATGGTACGAGGATGAAACGACATTAATGTGTAATGGATTAAAATGGAATTTTTGAAATTCAATTCAAATGAACAAATTATTACATTAAATAGCGCTATTTTTTTTGTAAATACGGCTATAATGGAATTTTAACGGGTAATGAGCATAGTTACTTTGCAAGTCGAAGAAGCGACAGCTCGTTTTTGACATACGAACAAAATGCATTCCCTAGGCGGTATACCGTTCATCCAGATATCACGATAGGAGGTCCCGTTCGTTGTAATCGGGTAGAAAACTCAATCGCGATCTGACTTTCGCATCGGTAGTTCCACTCATTGTTATTGATTCGATTTTGAATTGGTGGTTACGGATAAAGAGAAAAGATTTGGTTTTTCGGTGTACCGCAGGCAAACAGTCCTACGACAAATCTGTGCCGGTACCCATTTTCAAAAATGAGAAATAATCGTTGTTCGATAAGAATAAGGATAAGGATATTTGAGTGTTTCGTTTAATTTTCAAAGTTTACATGCACAATTATTTTTAATTATTTTTTCCACGAGTATACTCGACGTGCACTTGTTATAAAATTGAAAGGAATAGTAACGAAATAAAAAATATTAACTGGTTACTTTTTGGGAAAATTTATATTGTTATTGGTTCTAGATACGTTAATATCGTTTATCGAATTTAAAATTCGATTGATTCTGAGAGAAAACAATATTTGAAATTAAATATATATTTATATGAAATGATCGAGTGTTATTATTCTAAAATGTGTTAAGAGTAGGAATACGTATTAATTTCAGTTTAAATGTTGTATTATTTAAATAGCGGAAACAAATTATTGTTTCACCATGGAGGATATACTCCTCGTTGGCCGAAAAATTGTCACCATTTCAATCGACATAAACATAAACATAACATAGACATAAACATCGATCGGGTTAACTGAGTTTTTTTTAGAAAATTTTGATTTCTATACCCTATATATATAAATAAATGAGAAAAGATACGGTTAATACAAACTTTAAAATAGTTCCTTAATATTTATGGTATCGTGACTGTATAGAATTTAAAATTAACTGTATAGTTAATAATTTTGATAACAATGCCTGTCATATCGTTCGTTCGGAATAAAATTATGCGAAAGTTTTAGGATTTATATAAATTTTATGCACGTTGAAACGCGTTAAATATAATTTTGGTAACGTGACAAATGAGAGACTCATTGTACGGTTTGGTATGAAAATTCATGGCAAGCCAAACTCGTCATTAACTCGTTATACCACAAAAGATTAATAAATGAGTAGCATGGTATATATAAACACACGTCTATATAAAATTATTAACAATTTATCTACCTATTATATAAGAAATCCTGATCTCCAATCATACTAACGAGTAAGATGGTTTAAATTTTTTAAATTATATCTAAAGTACTTATTAGCTCTTGAGACAAAAATAATTTTAATACGAATAAGAGAAACAAAATTATATAAATTTTTTCGATGTTTCGCAACTTACAATTAATTAATACAGTAATGTATTTTATATATTATATATTTATATTCGTCGCATTTTATCATGTCCAGAGAACTCAATCGAGTATTGTGATACTCATGCTACGAGTATATAAGTACATGCTGTTTAAAAAGTAAGGTCTAAGAATTGAAGAAGTTATACTACTCATAGAGAAGTATACAAAATGTCTAATCAAAATAAGTCCTACGATCAATCCTTTCGATATAAAATCGAATTTTATTATTTACTTACTGTAAGCCCTTTAAATCTGAGACCCTACTTTTTAGACACCCTGTATAGTTACTAACAACATATCTACTTACCATTTCCATTAACTATAATCGATTAAATATTACCAAATAAAAACACCAATTCTAGAAAGAAATTAGAACTTTGACTGTATATTCACAGATTTATAGAAATTTCTTATGATTAACCTATCAACAGGAGATATCGAGTTATCTCATCATCTGATTTGCCAGTAGTCGGTAGCTTTAAATTTAATCATTTAATTATTTATCCAGCGATTCTTTGTTTCTCGAGTACCAGTATGTTACATTGCATTCGTAATCGCAAAGATCAAAATCAACAACTAAAAATCGACTTGCCATTCTGGCATTCCTAATCTCACTCGCCATTTTGTAATTCCCAATTTAACAGTAACAGACATTTATGATTAAAGAACGATGAATGTTAAGTATCTTTCTTGTATCTCCCAATGAACGTTAAGTATCCTTAACCTAACCTTAACCTAAAAATCACGCGTGTACAAACACGTATATTAACGCTATATTAACGATAAATTAACCTTCTCTGAATAACAGCCACAAGTGGAAATACTTGAAACCTGAGGGATCAAGATAACAGGATCCAATTTAACCGCGTGCTATTGAATTCCATTCCAGATACACGATTAATCGAACCTCGGATCAGGAATCGAACAGTTCACGCACGTTAAGCGAACGTAAAGCAAACGAACTCGAAGAGAAGATGCACGTCTCCTGTCCTCGGTGAATTAATCGAAGAATTCTTTGCGTGACCCTGCTTTTCTAGGGCACGTGCCCATGGGTATCGGTATTTCGGGGTACGTTAATACCTCACTATCCAGACGGATAGAGAGAGAACAGAGCGAAACATCCACTCCTGTACATTGTTTGCGGCTTGGAATCAATAAAAGCATAGCTTTAGGCGACGGTGGTCACCATGGCAACCAGAGACCCATCCGTGTACCCTGTTTCTCTCTCTCTCTCTCGCCTTCTCTCTTCTCTCCTTCTCCCTCTCCCCACGCCCCTCTCCCTCACACACACACACACACACACGCGCGCGCGCGCGCGCGTACACGCACCATTTCTTCTTCGTTCTTCTTGTACTTCCGCTCTCGTTCTCTCTCCTCACTTCTCTTCCAACATGTACACCACCTATTCTCCTTCGTTCTCTTTTCCTAATTCACCAACGCGTCTCTTCCTCTCCTCTCCTTCCCCTATTTTCGAATCACCATTCTCCCGTCCTCTCTCTCCCCCCCCCCTCTCTCTCACTCTCTCTCTCTCTCTCTCCTCAAGTTATCCCGTCTTCTCGGTTTTTCTCCTTCCTTCCATCCTTGTACACGTACCATCCAATTCTCTGTTTTCTTCCCTCTATCTTTGCATACTTTTCCAACTCTGCGTCTTTCCTATCCTCCATCCTCCATTTTCTTTCCCATCTCCACTCTTCCGCCCCTTTTCCTCCTTTCCTTTGAGCACGCCACCCGTGTTTTAGCTTTTCCATCCTTTCCCTGTATTCCCTGCGATTTCTTCCGACTCTGTTTCGTCCGCGCCGGCGCAAACGCCTGTACCAGCTATATTTCCTGGACTCTCGTTCAGCACACACCTCTCTGTTATAGCTCGTTTTTCTTTCTCCTGTCTTTAATTGTTTCTTTTGTCCTTATTTGTCCTTTGGTCCTTCTTACAGCAACTTTCTCCATGTATGTTCATTGAAAATTCGCTTGTCGATAGTCTCTCTTGAAAACATTCGCTGATTTCGAAAACATTCTACTTACTTCTTGTTGTGTCGTCGAGGTTGAACGTAAGTTTTGCTGAATATGTCCGACGAGTAAAGGTTTCGCGAAAGATCAGCAGCATATAATGGTTTTCTTCTAGAAACTAACGACAACAGAAATTTGAAATTTCTGGCAATTTTAAACAACTATTTAACTAATGTTATAAGATATTGCAAGTGCTTAACTTCGTTATGCAGGGTGTTTCATTTATCTTATTTTATTTGTTTTATTGTACTTTATTTATTAACTGTGTGAGGTTCCTTCGACGTAAGAAAGAGTAGGAATATAGATAACCTATACACAATATGTATAGGTTAGAGAATTGGGGAATCCCTGGTGTAGCATGATTTATACGTACAAAAAATTATCATACTTTTAATATATATTTGAAGGTTAGGAAATGCATAATAATGTATTAGTATTAGTTTTTGGAACCTAACTACTGTGTTATATGAGAATTATCTATATCTTTAAATTTATCAGTTACAACCAATACTTTCGATACGGTCATTTTACTTGCTGTAGTTGTTACTTGCTAATAAGGGATACCATTTTTAGGTTAAAGGAATGAACTATACCCAGTTATAAATGAAAATCTTGTAAAGTATGTTGAATTAGATATTTAGATCCGTAAAGGTTAAATCTAATTATCGAGATTAATGCAAACTTAAAACCAAATTTTCGAAATTAATGATAATAATTATAACAGTAATTCTATACAGCATTATTATGAATTATAAGTTTGTGATATAAACGTATCATCGATATATTATGGAATAGTGAAAGATATTATTTTCCAAAAATGTTATTCTACGATTATCATCATAATTTATTATATGAAATCAATAGGAGAGAGAATCAAACATGGTGGATAGTAATAGAATTTCGTGTTTTAACTAGGGTAACTTTAAATTTTGTTGTTGTCATACAACAAAATTCGGTTTCCTAACTTATTTATTATTAATTAATCATTTATTAATTACATTTACTTATTGCTATTATCTGTATTTAATTATTATTGTTTATTGTTATTTGCTATTTATGTCATTGCTATCATTTCCTATTGTTTATTATAAATATTGTTAGTATTGTAACTATAATATGTGATAATCTATTTACTATTAATATTCTCAAATATTTTTTCTTTGAAATTTCATAAAAATTTCGTAGAAATTTCAAAACTTAAATAAAAGAGTCCTAATGTATATTACATAAATCTAATGAAGAGTCCTAATACAATATATTCATCTTATTTTTCCTTTTTTGGAGACTGGTGTCGCTAAAATAAAATTTATACATGTTGAATAATACAATTTGTTGGTATTATTCTTATCGATAAGTATATTGATATTACGTACATCTTTGCCTGCAGAATGACCAATTTTAAGGCTTTAATGGAAAATGACTCAAGTGTTGCATTCTACGCATATACTTTATTCACCACAGCAACATGGACAATGAGAATCTTTCAAGATTATTTTAAACAAATGGTACACTAAGTGAAAATGCACAGATTGATATTCAATTTTATGTAAGCCATACTGAAGATAAATGCTATATTTCTTGATTCAATCTAGGGGAAAAACCGGGGGGGAAACTAGGGGGGAAACCTTTCATCTACCTCCAATCTTCCAATTCTCCAGAGAATAGTTTAACATTCTTCATCCTTTCAATTTTTAACAATTTTGACTACGTTTCCATTTCTTCTATCTTTACTGCACTTTTAAGTATTTTCTAAATAATATAAATAAAAAGATACCGATATATAAAATAAAACTATAAAATATATCCAAATAAATATAATTTTCATTTATATCATTTCGAGATGTAATGTAATTTAAAGAAATATTATTAAAAATAATTAACGCTGTGATAATATATAAAACGAAAAAGTACATATGTCACTAGTTGTTAGGCATATCATTTATTTTCTCGAAATCTTTACGTCACTCATGATTATGTACCTAATAATTACGTTGTCATGACTTATCTGTGGAAGAATATTCTTTATCAAAGAAAAAATTCAAAATTGAGATAAACATTTTAAACACAAATAAACAAAAACTCATAAATAGATTTTCAATTACATGCAATAAACGTAACCATATTTTAGATTCCTAATATTACGTTGCACACATAGATTACTGAATTCAGAATAAATTATAATAAACTTATATTCCGTTTATTAATTTTATAGAATAATCCTAAATGAAATAAAATTTTGTAATTGTACTTTTCCTACCTTTTACTCGATATTACGTGACGGCATAAAAAAAATGTCCAATACTTTTCTGAATAACAATAAATAGTTTGGCAACGAAATATCAGCACTTTTGCTATTTTATTATTGGAAATTTAATAGAATCAGCGGATAGTAAAAAAAAAAAAAAAAAAAAAAAAAAAAAAAAAAAAAAAAAAAAAAAAAAAAAAAAAAAAAAAAAAAAAAAAAAACGAATAAGAAAAGCCTATACCTTCATTTTCAGCCAATTTTTTATCTTGATGGATTTCGGCGTATCTCACAATTTTAGGAAAAAATGAAGCATCATAGAAAACCAGAATATAATGTAATTTATATAGCGAAGTGCATCTAACATAAAATAAAATATACTGAATTGTTTGAAAATATTATATTTTTCAAAACACATTACGCTTTTTATATTAATTTATTATTTAGGATATCAGTTTGAATTAATTTAGAATTTATACGTTAATTAAGAAATGAAAATAATATATTTTTCATTTCTTTCACTGAATAAAAGAAAATCGTATATATTAAATTATTTAAATCGATCGTTATATATTAAATGTATAAATTTGATAAGAAATTGAAATTAAAAATCATACGTTCAATAATAATCACACTCGTTGATTAGGGCATATAGAATGTTCAACAATTAAATTTCACGATTAAAATAAAATAAACCGTTACCTGATTTTACGATTTTATATGCATAAAAATAAACTTGGTATTTTTGTAAAATAACTTTGCAGACACGAGGATTCGCCTTTCTAATTTTTGATAATAAAAATACTTATTAATATTTGTAAAATTTTAAAAAATCTAAATTTATAATGCACTAGAAACTAAACTCCAGTCAGCAAATCAGAAATAACATATTTTTTCACTTTAAAAGAAATTTTTTTATATCGTATTCTTAGAAAATTTATATTTTCAAGTTAAACAAATTTTAAAGAACAAATATAAATTTCATAAGTATAATTTTACTTTAATTTTTAATAATAAAGAAAGTGAATAAAACAAATTCTGACGAACTTCAATTAATAATATTAGTCAGATATTTGTACATCTTCCAAACATATAATTTCAGGATAAATATTTTCACTCACTACTTAAATATATTTCAACGGTATAATATACATTCACGGTTTGAAAATATAGATGATTCGAAACTTCTCGCACAGGTAATGACTTTTCGATTTTCATTACGTGAATCCTCATTCTTCTCAGATATTTCGTCGATTTGTAAAATTCAAAAACAAAATAGCCCGCTCTAAGGGAGAACTGTAGGGAGTAACTCGTCGATTACGCAAACTCCGTGAAGAACGTCGATAAATGTCACGCGCTTTACGGAAGAAGAAATCCAGTTGAAAACATTGTCAAAAAGATCGACCGTGAAAAATCGAACGAAAATTCGGCTTATATTCGTAAATCAATAATTGGCCGATCATTCACGTTAAATCCAGGTAAACAACATATTTTATTTATTAGTTTAATTACAATTATGAAATTTCTACGATTCGAGTTGAACAGGAAATTCATTCGGCTTCGTCTCGATTTAAGGTTAGGTTAGGATAACCTGATCCGAGACAACATAGGGGTAGATTCTGACTCCCTCGATTCGAGATTCTATCTCGATAGTCACGGTTGCCGAATATCGAAGGACAGAGGGCGGGCTATTTGAACGTCTATTACCGAATCGGTATAATATCTTTGTATACAAAGACATTTGTAACGAGTAACTAAAGAAAAGTTTGACGATTAGGAGAATAATTAAGAGAATAATTAGAATTTTTGGTATTTAATGCTCTTAGTATCTTTGAATTAGAATTCATAGAGAACTGCGTAATTATTGATACAATTATAATTTATCGGTATGATTTATATAATTATATGTAATTACTGCCGAAAGTTAAGAAACAGAATAATTATTTACGAATTTTATATATTCTTTATCTTTTGAAATACATAGACTAAAATGGACTAAAATTAAAAATAGACTTTCTTCAAGATATCAAAAAAAAAAAAAAAAAGAAATTGATCGTTTATCGATATATAAAATATTATCTCTATATGTTATTTGTGATTTTAATACTCGTATTGCAAAAGATAAAGAAAATAACCTAGAAAATAGTTACTTCATTTTTAAACATTTGCCAGTAAATGTACATATCTATAATCCTTTATATTATAATTCATTATAAAATCATGGAACAATTCTTTATAAACTACAGCTGTGCGATTGAGATAAGAATAAAAATAAAGAAACTGTAATGAAAATTACAAAATAACTTCCTATAGCGTTCTACCACAAGAAGTTAACAACGTTACTTTTCACATTTTCGAATAATTTCTAAAAAATACCAAATGTACAGAATTACAATAATTTTTCTTTGGTACTTTAACGAGATGTAAATCAGAAATTGCTTTACACAAACGTGGAAGCTTTAAAGTGTGGCCATATTGAAATGACAAAATCATCTTGTATTTTCCAATAAAAGTTCAGTATCACTTTTTATAAACATTTGTTATTGTCGATATTTTAGTCATATCGACTATATTAACGTGACACGTAAATGCATTTTATACATACGTACTCTAGATAGAGATTCTTGATCTGCGAGATATTGCAGGAAAAAATCTGGAGCGGTCACAGGTCCCCTGTAAGGCGACACAGGTACATATGGGCTCTTTCGGTGAATGGACCAAATGATATAAATTATTTATAGATTTCGACACCAAAGCGAGGAGAGGGAATCGAGGGTGTTCTGTTCCAACTGGGGCGTGTACCCGGGGGGTCCACTTGCATCGAAAGCCCCTTGAGGCCCCCTCAACATATGCATTTTCACTCGACCACCGTAAGCCTATATAAAATTGATTCCTAAGTACCCAGGATTCCTGTCAATCTTGCGTGTCTTTTAACACCTATTTCCGTTTGATTTCTACACAACTTCGAGTGCTCAATTTGAGTGCAAACACAGCTAAAAACGACTCTCTTCTTTGTTTCTCTTTCCTCTGCTATCGATACTTTTTCATGTAACTATGATGCTCTCTTAAAGCAAGCTCTCTCAATTCTTTCTCTATCATTGTTCGATATCTTTTCATGTATATCGTTTGAATATTTTAACAGTGCCTAAATTTTTTATTAAAAAATTGTGTGTGTGTGTGTATACATATGTGAATATGTTTGAATCATTTTTATGGAAATGGTTTTAATTAAAATACCGTAACAGAAGTAACAAAATAACTATATTTGACTTGAAAAAAGTCAACAATGATCTTTATCAAGAGTGCCAATATATTTTTAGTAGGTAATTTTGAAAAGAGTCTTAGTTCTCCTGTTTTGTCGTCTCATTTTTTCTACTTTACTAGTTGTAACGTTAACAACATAGTAGCATAGTAGCATAATTTATTACGAACGTTTTCGAATTCTGATAAGTCGAACAATTTGGAAAAATGAATTTAACAAGATCACTCGTTTTAGTTCATTTCTACAGTGACTATAGTAAAAACTATTCGCACGCTCGATTTTAAACAGCACTTTGTAAATCCATAGTTTCTTAACTACTTCTTCACAAATAAAAGATTTATAAATATTACTACAAAATAAAGAAAAAACTCGAGAATGAAAGAATTTCTAGATATCTATTACATTAATACTATAATATACTATATTATGTTATTATGTTAATAATATATATTAATTTAATAATATATTTTGCTCTTCTGTTATGCAATTTTATTATGTTTTTGTTACTTTCTATTCATTTTGTGATTCAATCGTTTCATACAGATGATCATAGCATTGCAAGGGATATGTTACTTCTTAGAGATAAAATTGTAAAAGGAGAGGAATGCATAGGCTTCCAGTGTACACGTTTCATAGGGCTTTAAACGATCGCAAAGTTCCTGACGAGTGATGTGTAGCAAATTCGAAGACGGGCCCAGAGCATCGTGTGCTGCACCCCCCGGGGTCCAATCTAAATCAATGGGCTTGTGGGTAATCGCATAATAATTACTAGGACCCCCTCTACCGCCCATCTGTCACTAGCCAAGGGGTGTTCAACCCCTACAAGTGGCAGTGGGCAATGCCACGGCAACATAGGCGATCAAAGTGTCTCAGCAGGTCCTATTGTCATTCAGCACTGTAAGAAATATCACGCGGTGTCGTTCCTCGATTTTTACTCTCTTTTGTAACTTCTTTTTTTTATTTTCACCCCATGCTTGACCACGTAAAAGCTAACTTAAACCTTTTCTCGTTTGCTGAATTATTTATAGTAAATGACGAATGAAGAAAAATATTTTAAACAACGCGTTAAATTTGCATTAAACGTTAAATCGAACATATTTTTTGTTTGTTGCGAAATCGAAGTTTAGGATATTTTACTTTTTAGATTTTTACTTTTTAGATACAACGGAGTTTGTTATGTTGATAAAACTCGGAAAATTTCTTACGTTCGTTTCAATTTTCTATTACACAAGGTGTCCGTGTTCACATTCACATAACTATATCACCATTTTTAAGGCATTTCGGATAGTGCGATTAAAAAATGTTTCAAACAAAATTTTTCTAACGTTTCGTCGAGTACGCGATGCCATATTACTAGATCTCAGAAAATGCTTAAAAAAATTTTCAAGATCGTAGTACACATATATCGATACATCGTTGAATTCGTCTCGATGTCAGCAATAATTTTGTGACATCAAAAGCATATAGTGTCATTGAAAAAAATCAAGGTTATCTCTTGAATTTTTTTACGCAAAAAGCATTTCTCGAGATCTAGTAATATGGGATTATGTAACCCATTGAACACTTTGTCTGAAAGATTTTTTAATCGTAAATAGATATTTTTAATAATACCGGAAATGCCTGAAAAATGGTGACATAACTTAACGTAGACACCCTGTAAATGGAACATGTACTGAGAACGATTTAAATTAATAATTTGAATATTACGACTCGAAACATATAAATACAAATAGGTGAATTTTGAAAAATGTAAAAATTAAACTGTTACTAATTCTGTGACTAAATTCCTAAGTAACCAATAAATTAGTAACTCTGAATTTGATATCATCTTCGTATTTATATTACAAATAGTTATATAACAGTGTGAAAGATTTTTAATTAATTTCCCCAATTACAATTTAGATATTACACATTGAAAATCTATTTTACGTACTCCAACAAAACTTCCTTTTATACTTTTAATTATACTTTTAATACTTGTATTAATCATTCGTTTCATTCTTTCCTAACTATAGCAACTCTGAATATTAATACAATTCTGTATTAGAGATAATAATGTTGGAATAATTATGAATATCTTGATTTGCACTTTCGCAGTCATTTAAAGGTAGAAGGGAAATGCTTGGCTCTTTAAGGATCTCTAAGGATAAAATGAGAATAAAATTTGTCAACGAATAAAACACGGTGATATTATATATTATTGCATTATGTTATATTATATATTAAAAAGAGGTATTATTAAATTGTTTCAGAGCAACAAATGATAACTACAATTCTGTTGGGTTTATGTGTTGGACTTTCTAATGGTATGCGTGGACCACATCATCCACGAGGCGCTCTTTCCCATCATCATTACGCTCCACAAAAAGATGTTAAAATAACGCAAGATGCAGAACTGCTACAGGATGCTACGTTAGTCAACATTTAACTCTGCCTAAGTATCGTAATTTTATTTAAGTACGCGTTCATTATTTCGCATTATTATTTATTTATACGCCAATTCTTAATTACTATCAAGAATTACATTATTGTTTCGCATTATTACTTATTTATACGCCAATTCTTAATTACTATCAAGAATTACATTCTTATTTCGCATTATTATTTATCTATATATTATCTATAGTAATTTTTAATTACTATCAAGGATCACTGATTAAGCACATTATTAAGCTTGCCACGTTATCAGTGCACGTTGATTCGTAACAAAGTTCATTTCTAAAATCTTTTTATTAAACTTAATCTTCTTTTTCCTTTTTTATTAAATATTTCGAAATTAAAAAAGTTGAAGGTAACTGATTTAGAAACGTAATATAAAAGTAACATGTGCAATCTTTTATTTTATGATAAATTCATAGTTGTTCACGGCAGTAATTTACAGAGATTAGAGGGTTTAATGTTTAATAGGGTCTATTATTAGAGGGAAAATTCAGACTTTTTTTTTTTAATCCTTAAACATTGCCGGTTTGTTGGATCCAGAGATGTTATAAACTAGTATTTTTATGAGTGTCTCTTTAAAGCCATAGTAGATATGAAAAAATATTTGAAACAAAAATTAAATTACTTTTTTATCCTTTGCTTTCTCTTCCTACACTGTCAAAACAGAAAAGAGCCTTCATTTAAATGAAAAATTCCTCGCTACAACTTAACAGTACAAATAGTACAAAGTACTGTAATCTTAAAAATATATAGATGAATAGGAAAACATATAAATACATATGTATAAGGAGTGTTTTCACCTTGAAGAACCGATATGTAATTCATAAAAGATTAGTTTACAACATCTTTTCATGTCCTCGAGAAATTCACGAAATTTCCAAAAAATCCGAATTTTTTCACTACATGTCAATGTCATTTTTAATTTTCCTCTCACTATTTCAATGTTAATTTCAATTTGGGTACTGTTCAGCAACTTTTCTCTTATTATACATGGTATTTTAGGTTTTCATAAATATTATACATCGATGTTGCCTATAAGTGAGAGAAACATTTGGAAAACATAATTATTGCCTATTCGTTCCTCTCTTTGTACACGTGTATTTATATCTTGCACAATTTATTAGATGAAATATACTATTTCATAAAAGAAGAAATTTTTTATCCCAAATACGTTTCGTTTCCTGTTCGTGATTGTTCGTGATTGTTCGTGATTGTTCGTAATTGTTAACTTGCATGATGCATTGACAAATTGTTAATTTTAATAATAACGTAATAAATATTATTTTCACCGTTAATTATTTTAAAGATCTCCCCTCCTATTTTATCTACATCATTCGTTCTGATATATTTTACATCATTCTTCGTGCGATAAAAATTTGAAAAATATGATTAATATTTCAGCCATTTGAAAGAAGACTTAGGACCAGCAGCAGAGCAATTGGACTTTTTGAATATGACTGAACAGGAGATTGAGTTCCATTACTTTAAGTATGTTTATAATATACCTTTAATGTACTAAATTACTATATTCTACTTAGACTAAAGCATATTTTCTTCTTCTTTTATTATTATTATTGTTGTTGTTATTGGTTATTTGTTACTTCGCCATTATAAAAGTATTGCTTTATTATTATTTTATCTTTATACAGATATTACTTTATTCTTACTTTACAAATACTACATACTTGTAAATATTTCTTTTATTAAAAATTACTTTACAAGCACTATATAATAAATATAGTGCTATATAATAAATATATCACAAGTTATTCAAAAAAAAAGTATTACTTTACTGCTGTTTTATTGTCGTAAAAATTCTTTGCAGAAAAATATATTCGAATCAAACGAGTTTTTCATAAATAAAACTTTCGACAACATTTTTCTACGAAATTAAACGTATACCTACGTATCATATTCTTTCTATTTACAAACTTTCTTTTTACAAACAGAAAAAGCATTTTTCTATCACATTATCGAAACATTCACGTATATGTATTTTTACATTCTTGAAATCTTTCAGTGATTTCTCATGAAAAGAATTTCTCGAGATTCCGCGAGAAAAAGTTGAAAATTAAATGAAACAAAGCCGATATAATTCTATCGTGTAATAGTGCAAAGTCCTTTTACTAGGCAATAGTTTTTATATTCGTTACACATACATTTTCACATAAAAACGATCATCATTATTATTACTCATCTGTTTATCCGCTGGATCTTACGATCGGAATAAATTATACATCTTCGAGTTCACCAAAGAAACAGAATTCTTTAATTATTATAAATATTTTAATTGTTTCAAAATCGGTTCTCAAAAAATTCAGTCCTTTAAACTTTCCTCGAAATCTATATGTTACTATTTCTTCGTAACTTTTATTATACTTAATGTAAAAAATATTCAATTCTCCGCATCTGATATCTCTTTTGCGTGCTTTTTCTGTATAACTATCATAGATACGTAATAGTATGGTCAGATCATTTAACAAATTTTTAGGTATTTTCTAGTGACACGTTTACACGTTTTCCCTTTATTTATATCATTTAATATTATCATTTATATCAATTTTACAATTACCTTGCCGAAACGTCGAATTCGCGAAATTCGGCTGCAATCTAAAAAATATTAGTAATTTTAAAAATACGAAAAATATAACGAAACTGAGAAAGTGGATATTGCACGATTTGCATAAAGAAAACTTCCTTATTGTTCAGTCAGTCGAGCTTTTCCTGGATAAACCTATTAAAACACGCTGAAAAATAGATTTTTCACATTGTTCTTTCGAAAAACACTGCAAGATAAATATAGTACGATAGATATTGGAAAAATTGCCACACCCATAGCGAAAAAGGCCGTGTTACGTGTATGTGTGCTGGGATAAAAAGGGAATCATCCATCGGGAATTCCTTCCAATAAATCAAGCTGTCACGATGAATTTTTATTTGAACCAACTGAACTGAACTGTTCGACTAATCCAGTGATTTTTCATTTTTTTTCATCTTACGACATAAGGAATATACTTTTTGCCAATATGAGAAGATAAAGAATACATATAATTTTCTTCGAACCGAAAGGAAATTTTAGTTATCAAATTTTCAGTATCTTTAATGTATTAAATATAATTACACGTTAATTAAAATTATTATATATTGATTAGTAACAAGTTATACGTCAAAATTCGATAAAACTTTCCTTTTATCTAAAAAAACAAAAACAAAGAGTTACAAGTTTATGCCAAAAATAGCAATATTACCTTTTCACCACCGTAATAATCGTGATAACTATTGCATGATTCTAAATTTTAATGGCACACCTAAAAATTGTTGTGACACTAGTGTGCTACAGTATAGCGATTGAAAATAAAGTTCGTCGTAAGTTAAGTTGGTCGTAAAGTTCTGTCGTTAAATTTTATTTGTAACAAATATTTATCATTTTATTAGGGGATTTCCACAAATTGTGTATAGTTTAAACGTGCGTCAGTATAAATAAATAAATTTCAGATAGGTGAAACACGATTATAAGTATAATAACAGTGGTAATAAGTAATAAGTAACTAGTTAATACAAATTTTAGACTAAAATAATTGACTTATTTCTCTAAAGAAAAGAAACAAACGACAGAACTTATCGATTAATCTAATAGTAAAAACGTCGTCTTACGATGCAACGTGAAAGTGACTTGTAAAAAATTGCAAGAATTATTACAAATTTCTACACCATATTCTGTCAATAGCTTTTTCGTCGTTAATTATTTAAAAGATCAAATAATTTTCTGTGTGGATTAAAATTCGATAATATAAAAACTGTGAAGACTAAAGTCGATAATTTTTAAAAATTATCGAATTTTATGGGACATAGATCAGTCGATAAAACAGTGACTGAGTGATATTTACATTGATTACTCTTCACTATTGTAGAGGTTAAAATTTACGAAACCACTGTGAAGAGTCTTACAATTCCACTAATGTTTATTGCGTTATTAAGTATATATTAGTGTCGAACACTTATTAAACGTAATTACTTTTACTTTGTATATAAACAATGAAGAGATACAGAGCCGATTGAGCAGTAGTAAATATATTGAATTTTCTTTATAAGTATGAAAAAAAAAGCAAATAGTGGATATTCAATTTTAAATAAAAATAAATATGAAACAAATAAGGCTAAATTTTAGGTAAAGATCATTCCCAGAAGACGACAGAAATGTTAATGGAAAAGTTGCAATTGTTATACAACTTGTAATGACAATAAAATCAATCGATATTAATAAATATGTAAAAGATTACGTGAAATATAACAATGAAGACAAAATGTCTGTATTTAGAGCAAGTAAAAAAATTAAAATAATACTAGATCATTGGCAAGAAATAAATCAATCTTATTAATAACTGACTAAACTGATCACTAGAATTCTAATTGGAAAAGAAAATAATTTTGTATACGAAATCTAGTAAATTGTTATTATTAGTAATTATGATATAATTATGACACTAAAATTCATAGTAAAGTACGCTACGTCTGAAATGATCTGACACTTATCCAATCAAGAAAAACGTAACCTATTATGTCATATTTGTTTATCGTTCAAATGTCAAACAAAGTGAGTTAATTGTTAAACGAATATCAGGTTATAAAGAATTTATCAATTAGTAAAAATTAATTAGTTTTGAGATTCAATTCATAATAATATCATATATCAGTTTTTTTCAAATTATACATTCCACTTCAATGGATCGCGATAATATTAAGTTTATATATATATATACACATACATACATGTATATATGCATACATATACATTAAAAAAAAAAGCTTACGTATATCAAGTTAATTCATTACACCAAGCATATTTTCACCAAGATACGATTTTGTAATTTTTTAAATATTTCGAGAATATTAAGATATATATAATTCGCTTTACATTAAATTCGATGTTTCACATTTGCATGATTATAGTATTATACACAAAGATGGTATTCAATTTTGAAACCAAAATTCGTTTTGGGTTCAAGAACTTATTTATTTTGATATCGAACCGTATTTCACCAATATCTTTTATTTAATTTGATATCAAAATAGAAATGAGCTTCCAAACTCAAAAAGAATTTTGATTTCAGGATCCAATGCTATGCCTGGTTATATTCACATAGTATATACACGAAACTTTATTACGCCTGTAGTCATAAATAGAAAATGTAATTGATTATGCATATAATAAATAAATAAATAAATAAATTTATAATAAATGTATAATAAGGAGTTTTTTAAATGAACGAATTATATTTACTGTATTAATCGTAGAATTCACGATATAGACAACAATAATAAATTGGACGGACTAGAAATTCTTTATGCGATCCAGCATACATTCCACGAAAACAGACAAGCTGACGCTGAACGTGAAAATTCAAGCGAAAATTCGAAAACTATGGATTACAAAGATGATCTGCCTTGGATTGTAGGTACGTAAATGAATTTTATGTGTAATACAGTTCTCGATAATTCACTAAAAACCAATACTTTAGTACAATGCATGCACGCATAAAATTCTTGGTGTTTTATCTCAGAATTAGAACAAATTTCTTAATGAAAACAATATTATGTCGCAAAACGAAGATATCACAGTAAATAATAATAAATTTAATTAATGTAAGAAACATTAATGTTATGTTAATGTTCCTTACATTAATTAATATAGTATAATTAATTAATACTTAAATGCTTGAATTATGTTTCATTTTGAATCATATATATTCTTGTACAAGATGTCTTACTTGTTATTAAAAATAAAATTATTACTAATGGTACCAAAATGTAAACAAATAACTAGGATAAGGATTTAAGGATATGTAATTAGGTAAAATCAAAAGAAACCCTTCTATATTCCTCTTGAAGACTATAAATCATAAATTATTAATTTTATTACTTGCATCCTTCTCTTTTGAAAAACAGTTATAACAATCCATTGAATATATCTTTTACTACTTCAGACGTTTTAGAATTTTTTAATAAATATTTTTAGAATGTTTCATTATAACAAAAATGTAGTCAAAAGGTACTAAATGTAGATAAATATATTTTCGTTACATATGTATGTCGGAACTTTGTCACTCTTTCTATAATTACATTGAGTAATTTGAAACCAAATATATTTAAAAATTATATCTAGATTTATATCAAAATACTAATAGAAGAAATTAGTAAGTACTCAATGAGAAAATAATAACTTCCCTGTTGGCAAAGACTAATATTACAGTTAACAAAGTTATTTTATTATGTGCAATTGAAAGTATATGATAAAAGCATACTTTAGTAAATGATGATTATTATTTTTGTTATAAAGGACTTGTGGACAGAGTACTGAGAGAAGATGATTTGGATCACGATGGATACCTTGGCTACATTGAATATGTTCTTGGAAGACAAAGAGATCACATTGCTCAAGCAAAACGGAATAACAAATTGGATAAATAAAGATACATGTATATTACAGATCTTTGGTTAATGAAATATATCACAGAATTTTGTGTAACATACAAATTTATATCCAAAATGTATGCAAAACAAATTCTTTTTAATCCACTCATTTGTAACAATTGTCTTCTACTAAAATACAAAAAAAATTACAAAAACTGTAATTTATTAATATAAGTAATTTTAATTTGTAAAACAATGTACTATCCATTTTACATTTTTTTATTTATAGAAATAAGAATTTATCATTTATAATTGAAATGTATACTCAAACTTAAAAATAAATTTACTTCTTAACAAATTAAAGAAAATATTAAATTCTAGTTACATAAAACATTCAAAAGTGATAATATATATATGATCATAGAATTAGATATTATAGTTTGATATATTTTAAATTTATGCGGGATTTGTAAATACATGTAAAATAAATTATAAATTTTAGATATAACCTTCCGCATACAAATTATAAAGTAATACATACTATATCAATTATATTTTTTCCTATTAGCATACAATTTTGATGCATTTGATATACATATAATACATAGTTAATTTTACACAGAAAATCATCTAATCCAGAAATTTTAATTTTACTAAAACTTTATATATATGTATATAAAAAATTAATTAGGATATGAAAGGAATCTTCTCTGAAAAATTCTGAGTGATTAATATTACCAACTTTTAGTCTTCTTGCAATCTTTTATTTTTTCGATACATCTCTGTAATAATATGAGACAAAACGAAATTTTGAGACAGATAAATTTAAGTAAAAGAATAAATATCAAAAATATTAAAAAATTCTGATTTCATTCATTCAAAGTATTTTTTCTAAAAAATAGAAATTTTTCAAAATTCTCTAATTGAATTATCTTTTTATTAAATATACAAATAAAAAAGGAAGTTATTATAACATGCAAGGACTAAAAGTTACTTACAAAAATTGACTTGTTTTTAAAAAAATTACAATGACAAATTTACCAGTGAATTGATAAATATGTACTAATGTTTCTAAAATAACGTTTATTCGAAAAATCTCAATTTCGCATAACTTCCGTATATATTTTCACATACTATACAATGACTTGTCAAATATTGCTACTGGTTTAATGCAACAGTACTCAAGTCATAGTTAATAAATTGCATTACATTAATTTTATTTTGATTCAAAGTAATTATAATATATAATCGTAATATTATAAAAATACACAAATCTTCATAAAATTGCATTGTAGTCAAGACAATAACAGTATTTATAATAAATTCGAGTTCGGGTATTTATTTTTCCACAAATCTGTATACAAATTACTTAAAATATGTAATTTATTCCAATACACATAATGGTTTGTCCGTTACAACAAGACATTTTTCCCAAAGATCTTTGACTATCTGTATCTGTTAAATAGAAATAATTTAAAATATCGAATGTGTTAAATAAAATTAATAGAAAACATTCTATTATGATGTTGTTTTATATTGTTTCTTATACTTCTTTATTTACCTTATTATCTTCACCATCAATTGGTAAATCTTCTACACGTATAAATTCAGGATATCGCAATATTATATCTCTAATAGCAGGTACAAATTCCTCACTAACTTCTAAAAACTGTGGTTCATACTCATGATATTCCTTAGAATTTTCACTAGAATAGTATATCTTAAATATCTCATTTTCTTTAATTAGCCTATAAACAATAAATAACATTTTTAAATAAATGGTTAAACATATACATTTGAATATTAAACTTATAACCAATTTACATTTTAATCTTGATTAAATCCTACCTTATACAATGAGACCTTAATAACCGAATTCTAGTATCGGGTTCTATTTCCACTCTGTTTTCTACAATACCATTTTCAGTCATCCTTTCACCATCTTGGACAGCAGAACATTTCTGTTCAGTTTCAGAGAGAATAGGTGGTAAAAAGTCATGAATATGATTTTTTGCCATTAAATCTGCAGCTGTATCAATGTCAATATATTCTACTAATTTATGAAGAAAATGTTTTATTTTTTCTTTAAATTCATCTTTGATATTATTTTGAGTCTCAGAATGTACATATCCACACTGTTTTTGACAATTAATAGGTAATCCCTTTCGAAATTCACTATTCGTTCCTATAGCAGTTGTTAATGCATTTGGTAGCAACTTCTCTAAAAAGTCACCCCAACTGTTTCTTTGATAGACGCTTAGCGTAATATGAAGACTATGTGTGTCATCAATAGTTTCACCTTGATGAATTGTTCCTCGTGGAAAATATAACAAATCTCCTGCATTTACAACTGTATCTACTATAGGTTCACCAAGCTCAGATTGTGAAAAATTTTTTGAAGAATACCTTGGCAAGTATTCATTCTCATTTCGTGGTTTGTATAATCTCCATCTTTTTTTACCTTCGATCTGTAATATAAAGGCTTCAATGTCATCATAATGTGGTGCAAATCCTTGACTATTAGGAGGTGTTAGATAGGAATTTGCACCAACAAAACAACCAAAAATTTCCTGAAGTGTGGCTGAAAGTAATAAGTAATTTTTATTAATTGTACATTACATGGAAAATACATTTATCCAATATAAATCCAATTAAAACTTCATTTCATTCTTAGATTTTAGAATAAAAAGATTATTAACCTATATTTAAAAAAGTAATTACCATTTAACGAATGTAATTTTGATATATATGTTTGTGGATTCAACATTCTAACAGAACATCCATTCATATAATAATCCCAAACAACACTTGGAATTGCACGACCAACAGGATTATGTGTTTCTCTCATACCATTTTCATATGAAGTAATATCAATATTTTTTGTAAATAATATATAAGATTCCCTTAATATTTTATCTAACATTGAAGTAGACATAAGCAATTTATAATATTTAGGAAAATTTCTCTTTACATGAACTGGTGTTTTTTCCCAATTCTTCCTGAGAAAAAAAATTATAAAACTCCCATTAAAACATAAAATTATAAACATATATATATATATATTTTAGCAAAATTTAATTATCTAAAACTTACTCAAAAAAGTCTACCACTTTCAAAGGGTGTATTAACCATTCAAACATTGAGTAACTTACATGTAGAGGATTCTCATGATTTTCTACAATTATTCCATCATTAGCACAAGCAGTTTCCTGAGTAATATTTTTGATTAATCTTTTGCTTTTTATCTGCTTTTGTTGTTTTTGCTTAATTTGTTTCATTTTTGCAACACCCCTATTCATCATTGAAAGGGAACTTTTTAATTTTTTGTTTGATTCTGCTTTCTTTAAATCAGGAATTAGAATTCCTTTTTTATTTTCTCGTTTACGTATTGATCTTCGAATTGATTTATTTTTTTTAGAAATCATAGAAGAATTATTCTTTTTGTTTGCATTGTGAATTTTACTTATTGGAACTTTGTTTATTTCTTGAATATCTTTCTCCGTAGTTTGCTTTGCTGTTTCTTGGATCCTGCGTTTTGAATCATTTTTTAAAACTATTCTTTCTTCTGGAGAAGTGTGTTTTCTTTTCAATTTTTTTGATTTCAACGATATTTCTACATTTTTACGTTTCATAGCATGCATAGCAAATGCAGATATTGGTTCACGATGTTTAAGCATCTATAAAAATGTAGTAATAAGACAATACTTAAAAATAATACATCAAATTTTAGTTAATACATTTTAAGAAGTAAATTGTACTAATATCAGGTAACCAAATAAATAATGTCGCTTTTTGAAATAAAAATAAAAATGCGAAAACGACATTATTTAGTTATCTAATCTTAATACATTTTAATTTAATGTAAAACTATTATTTAATGTAAAAATGTATATACATATATATAACGATAAGGAGATAAAATATAATAATAAATATAACATATGTTTATTCTAATATACATTAGTATATTAGAAGTAATAATGTAATTTGTGGAACGATAACAATTTATAAATTACAAATAAACCGATAATCGAAAGGTTATATTCTAATATTTCTTCAATATATCAATAAAATACTATTTTCTGATATTAACGTGGTATATATATGTATATATATATATATGTACAAACTTTGTAATTGTGACTTGATTAAATTTTTCAATTAACTAATACTATTATCACCACAAAACTCTTAAATTAAATTTACTACTGTGACAACACGTGGGTACGATCGTACATCATATTGAAAGAAGTAAACATTAATTTAAACATGTATTTGAAAACGATATTCAATTTATAATATCTATTTTTAACAAAATATACCTTTATAATACTAATTATACAAACATCAAAATTACTCTTATTATTCAAGTATTCTATTAACTATTACAACTGTACAACTTTCTGATCCTAGTAGCAATTTATTATACTTATCATTTTGTTAAGCAATAATATAACAACATGAACATATGTCTATGATATGTAACAAAAATAAGAAACCAAAATTGTAATGAAATGAATTATAGGATAAATCAACATCCAATTTTGCACTTATTTATTTACATTTATATATATATTTATACATAGAAATACTAAAACAACAATAGTGATAAAACATCCATTAATTAATTATCTGTTAGTACGAAAAATAAGAATGTGTAGGATAAGTTATGAATAATGATGGATTTTGAAACACTTTAAATCCTAAATCTACGAAATTGCGATAAATTTTGATATTCTTAGAAATTTTTAATATTTGTAATAAGATTCCAAGTTTTAAAATACTTAGAAATTGTTCAATATTTTGTGAATATTTTAATATTTATCTCTAAACAATATATATATAACATTTATATTATTATCAAAGAGTGATATTTCATATTTTCAACGATGTGTACTGTACCTTATCCACGTATGGTACTCATAATTTTTGAACATATAAAATTAAATATAAAGATAGAATTAACAGCATCATGTCATGGTCTGAATCGACAAAATATGTTAGATAAATATAAAATAATAATCGTATACTAACATCTTTGCTCTAATTTAAAATTTTTATTTAAAATGTTTCAGGGTCCAATCATTTACTTTTATTTTTTCCATTAAAATAACCAAATTTCTTTTTTATCAAATCAATAAAATAAATTCAAATATATATTATATATTGATGTTACTTACATTATTATTTTATTTTGGTTTGATTATTGATTATTAAAGATAGTTAAATAAGTAATGTTATTATGTTTTTCTTATTATTCTTACTATCATTTTTATCGTTGATTTGTATTATTTTCTTTTGCTCCTTTACGTTGTTCACACATAGAAATCGCGAATACACGAACACGATTCTTGCTTGAGAAAGTACTAATCTTATTATTTTCTACTTATTTTCGGACGTGGTCATTCAATTGTATCAAGATTTTGGAGACACCCTATATAATATAAGTTGTAGTAATTTATAATATTTTCGAACTTAATCGAAATAATCGTTTTCTTTTTAAATATTATAAATTCTTTCTAACTTTTAATATTAATATTTTGTATTTGTCTATAAATACTTTTAAATAGATATAACATTTCAATTAAATGTTTTTCTTTTATTTCTACAATATACCTAAATAGATATGTAAAAGCGGGACTGAGCAAAATAGAATAATAAATTATCGTGTCATTTTAAAGCATAATGATAACTACGTATTTTAATAATGATTTTGGGATTTAAACCTAACATTAGGTTTATTTCCCATAGATAGACCCGAATGATCTATCCGAACGAAAATGAACACATTGTGTATAATAAAAACTGTATGTTTTTTACACAATGTTATGCATGCAGCATATATTGCAATACTCTATAAATCCATATCCATATTAAATTTTTGAATTTTCGCTGTTTGTCGCTTTCTCATTTGTAACAGCTGTTTCATATACTGTAATGAATCATATAATAAAGCGAGAGAACGACGCCACATAGCGTCGAAACTTGGCACTATACCAAGAGTTACCTCAAGACATTACATCATTTATAATATAACGGAAATCACCATTTATGATTTAGACTAAAGTATTTTTCATCGTATTTATACATAAATATAATACATGATTGTTTCTTTAAATATTTCGAATTGTTAATAGAATTAACAACAAAATTTAGGTAAGATTTAAAAAAATACAATATAAGTATATTTAATAATAAAATAAAATAAATATGAACTTAACGAACACTTTGGTTCGAAACTGATGCGTTCAATTTCCCCAAGTTATTCTTCACTCTTTACTCTAATTCTTAATTTTTAATTCTTCGATTCTTTATGGTCAATTAATTTTTAATCAATTCATGTGATATCTTAATACTCGGCATCCGTTTTTATAGCTTCGATACGTGCATTTCGTGAACTAAAAATTACGTATTAAATTATGTAGACTGCCAAAAACAGGTTTTATTTTATCTTCAGATTACAGAAATAACGTGTATGTAATGTGTATGTGTTCTTTCTTTTATCGAAGGAATATCGGGTGTGCACGAAACGGACAGAATAAAATGAACAGAATGAAACGAACACCAAACGCGGAAACTGATTAAACGCAAGAAAGTAATATCGAAATAACGTAATTTTAACACACGGGAAACACGCTTTTATTCGTCTCTCTCCGGCACCGAACGACATTGCGTCCGTGTCAGTCGCAAACTAAAATTTTCACGAGGATTCTTCAAAGCTTCTTCGACCAGAGCTTTCCCTATGTCGTCGAGGGTCCTGTTTTTATGCCCTTTGCAAAGCTTGTCAAAAGTACTTTTATCAATCGCTAATTGACGGATATGATTCCTCGACTGTAACGATCACGATTCCGTTGACCTGCGTTTCATCTCCCCGTAAAGACCGCGCAATTCAGCTAGTTTGTTTCTAAAAATTGCCTTCCGTAACGATATTAGTCGATTTTCGATTTTTTTCCTAAAATAAGACTCTACGTCGTCATTGGCCGGGTTTCGATTCGTTTTTTTTTTTAAAATAGCATCCCACAATTTTCTCTTTGAAAACTAACGACACTTAAATTTTGTCAGAGAACTATCTTATAAGTGAAAACTGGAAAAATTTGTTTTTCTTTACGTAAGAATCTTTCTAGAAATATTTTGTTCCCGCGATGCTGTTTTTCGCCAATTTGATCTCACTTGTTCGATTTAGATAAATTTTATTTTATAAAATATATTTAATGCATTAATATAAAATTTTCGAATTTTTTAATCACGTACAATTTATTAAATTCATTGAAAAAAGACTTAGAATAGAATGAAATTATTGGAAGAAATCTAGTAGTAGCGATAATGGTAATAATAATAAAAGTGCAGTAACAAGAAACATTTCCTCGAAATTTTTGAATTCTATCACTGAAACTATCAATATGTCAATACGCAATAAAACTTCAATTTTATTATTTTTGGTCATTGCTTATTATTATTTATATTATTGCTGTTACAATTGTTTTTATAAATTCTGTTATAATAAAGTCTAATTTTGACATAGTAAAACCTCCATTATCCAAATATGTACCTTAACTTAAGTATTGTATTATCCGAATGTCATACTATTTAAATATTCTATTACCTGAATAGAATATTACATTCGCTACTTTTATTAATACCTTACATGTAACAGCAACAAAGAGAGAGGACGTACAATATTAAACGTTGTAATTACGTTGCAATCGGAAATGCTTTAGAGATTTAAAAGCGATAAGAGTGGTATACATGAGATATAACTCAATGCAGCTTAACGTATCAACCATTTGCACTCGTTGCTTTTTTCACTGTAGGAATGTAACAATTCGAAGCTTTTCTGCTACAAAATAAACGTTATTCTTTGTAAAAACATATAGAACTATTTAATTTCGACATTTCATCTATCGTTACAGTTTACCTGCCATTAGAGCCGCGGCATGGAAAGAAAATGGCGACCGAAAGTCGCCGTTCGAGTGCAAAAAGTAAAAGACGTCTTTAGTAAATAACTAAACAAAGATAATTAAAACGCAGATTTGTATTATACGTCGCCTCTCTTTGTTATTAATGTTATTCTTCGCGAGACATCAAATTATAAGGAAAGCTGAATATTTCTTACTCGAAACTTTCCTTGTTCAAATTAATCCTCTCACCCCATTAATTTAGATATTGGAGACTCTACCGAAACACGAAAATTATCAAGTATTTACTGTTTCTAGTATTTGTGTGCACTTCGAAAGACATAATTCAATATATTTTATTGTTACGTTAATCGATAAGTGAAGTGGTCAATTATTATTTTTCATACTTCATTATCGAATCATTACGTTTTTTACTATGCTTTGTACGAATATATAATTCTCAATTACTAAAAAATACTAGATGTAAAATTGACTATTAATTAATCTAAAAAATTAAAGATTATTGGTAAATTAAAGAACGTAATAAAATTTAAGTTACATCGAATATTTTACAAGTAGAATTGATAGCGTGTGTGTGTGTGTGTGTGTGTGTGTGTGTGTGTGTGTGTGTGTGTGTGTGTGTTTATATACACATACACGTGTATATATAAGTATATGCATATATGTTTAAATTTACAAATTTTTCTAACATTAATGTTGGAATATTCACAATTCACATTTTGTGACTAATATTATTTACAGAAATAGTGAATGTAGAGTTTTATTTTCTTAATATATATATTAATATATTAAGACAGAAAGTATTGGCTAACTATTGCTTAAAAATATTCAAATATGAAAATCGGATATATCGCAGAAATTACAAGAATATATTAACGCATGACGATTTGTTCGATCATACAATTAAATCTCTCCATTCAGAAAACTTCATTATTTTTATTTCTTTTACTTCCATTTTATATTTTATTTCTTAACACACAAACGCACACGCACACGCACACGAACACGCACACGCACACGCACACGCACACATTCCAATACATATGTATTCTTATTTGACAAATCCCAGTTTTGCACGCACAATGTTCATACTTAGTAATCGGTAATAAGAAAAATGTAATAACAGAAATGTGTAATTGTTGATTTTGATTAAATGCCTTATCTTGTGTATTGACATATTTACGATTTTAGAACCATAGGCATTTCTTTCTTATTATAAATTGCCCTAATAATAAAGAGAAGTAGCCTAAAAATAAAAGGAATTCGTCACATAAAATCATATTTTTAATACATATACCGAGGAGAAGAAAATCGAATATATCAAAAGAAAAAAAAAAGAAGGAAAGACAAAGATAGTATAAATAATTAAATTGACGTTTATGCTGATCAATACACAATATTTAATCCATAATATCGAACTGAGGTTATTGATATTGAAGACTGTTTGTTAAACATTTATAAATATATTCTATGCTATATGTATGTCTTTATGTATATACGTGTATACAGATATAGATGTGACATATTTTTATCTTACGATTAATAAACAACGTTTTTCCCGGCATTTTGATAAGACTTTTAACAGATAAATTTAAGTACATACTTTCAATGTGCAACCGATGGTAAACTAGTAACACGCTTCTTAATAAATATCTATTCACCTAAATATAAACGCTTTATTATCATCAGTCGCATTTCGACATGTTTTCACGACCTTTATCTTCTTATGTTTCAAGCGCATTATCTTTAAGGTGACCATCCCTTATCGCAGAGTAAGATCCGTGATCCTTTTATGACAACCTTCGATTTCAAGTAAAGTTTCATGTAACCTTTTGTCCTTTTTCTGTTCTTCGTGGTCATAAATCATCACCAAGTTATTCATTTTTCGCTCTGAGGACCACTTTTTTCTTTCTTTTTCCCCCCTTTTTTCTTTTTTTCCATATATTTCTACGATATAAAATCACATAAAGTGAACTGTTTCAGGAGTGAAATAGATCGAATTAATTGTACCGAAGTAAAATAAAAAGAAGAAAAGAAAAAGAAAAAAAGAAAAAAAGAAAAAAAAAGTGATGAAAAAGTTCAAGTGCAAAGAATTTTAATTTCAAATTGTTTATTAGTACTTGAATTTATGTCATAATACAGCTATTTCATATTATACGTATCTGAACCCTCTACAATTCCGTATAGCTTACGTACATTTCGCGTGTCTTTCATAAAATATATCCGAAGAATGTTCCTAAAATTGTCTAGCGATAATATATAATAAAAGATATATGTAAATTATGAGTTCACAAATACTTCCGTTACGACAGTTGTCGTCTGTAAAAGTTACACGATAGAAGGAATGTTCGAAATGTCCTTGAATTTCTATTTTTCGAATTTTCTTAGCGAAATACAGAAAAGAATAGAACATTGAAAAGTTTTCTGTGCACGGTGAAAGAGCTTCTAATAACGGTTATTATAGAATTAAGTTAATTATTATTCGGCGATTCGAGCTAACACTTTGCAATTCTTGTGCAAGGTCACTTCTGAACGCTCCTGGTTATACTCCGCATATGTACCACTATAGAGACCTAAAACTACGAAACGAAGCATTCGATTATGGTTACTTTTTACCGTCACTGTCAACATTGCGTTACGAATTGAAATCTAGTTCAGAATTTTAAGAACATTCTATGCATCGATTTATTCTTAATTAGTATTTACGTAGTACGAACATTTACTTTGAAAAACTTTCAATCTTATAATATGTATGTTTAACGATAATTGCACAATGGTATATTATACGAAGAGTTAGAGAAATAAGAAATTCTTTTCAGGTTTTCGCTTGATTTTCGTCTAGATTGTAGAGGGCTAACGAGATGCGTCATTACATTATATAATAATATGCAACTTACAGTACGTTACATACATATTATATAGAAATTTGAATACGTAATAGTTGTATTGTGCAAAATGTAAATTTTATTGTACGTGAAAGCTGGATGTTCAACTACGAAACTCAGAAAATGATCACCTCGATTTTATGATTTTTCTTCGTTTTCATATATATATTCGACAATACAAATTTTCTTCGTTTTCACTCTAACTCTCGCACTTCCTCTCTCTCACACACATTCGTTTTATTATGATGTCCCTCTCTTTCTCTCTCTCTCTCGCACTCGTTAAAATTTGGAAAATCTTTACTCGCATTAATAAATCCAAACTTATTATTTGCCACGTCAAACACGCGCAGATTAAGCGCCAGGCACTTGTAGGTATAAGGAAGATTTATACAATTTTTTTTTATCCGGTGGGATGTCGAATTTAATTGAACAAGGCGGTTTGTAGGACGGACGACACTGTTCTAATAATGTCACAATTATTTCAATGACGTGTATTTCGTGTACTTTTCGAAAATCATTCCTTAAAAAAATGTACAAATAAGCCGTACACTTAACATCCTAATTATGCGATATTTTCATTTCCGAGAATATGATCACTTATCTATTACTTTGCGAGTAAATTTCAAAAATAAATCAAAAATTTCACTTCTTCCAAGTTCCATTATATAATCTTAAGTTGAATTTAAATTAACCAAATACCTTCTACAATGTATTTCAATAGTCGATCGCATAACACTAAAAAAATTCTTTACTTTTAATTTGTAAACGTTTAACATCGTTTAAAATGAAAATAAATATACCAGTAAATACGTATAATATGAATAAAACGATATTAAATTCAAATATTATTGTCATAAATAAACCTTTGCAAAGCATATTTTTTTTAAACAAACATTTTGACCAGATACCATTGACAATCATACAAACATTAATACCGAAACATCTTTCTTTTTTTTGGGTCTGTATTTTTTTCTTTTCCTCCAAAATCTAACAGGTACAGTAGCATTCGAATGTTTTTTCCTCTTTTTACATTCTTATATGTTTATAAAAAGGAAAGAAAAAAAAAAAAAGAAAAAAAGAAAAAAGAACTAAAATAGTTCGCATGTGACATAAGGCGACAAGATTTCAAACAAAATTGGAAATTCCTAAACTGCGATTGATTTGTTTAAAAATTTTCGAAAATCTAGTTGCTCAAAAACTGTTCGAAAATAAATAGCTGATCTCGTCTTTTCACTGTAATTGACATCATCGTGAACTTTGCTGATTTAAATTTTATCTTTACAGTATTCATTTTCTCTATTCGCATTGTTTACTTGTCAACAATACTCCTCCGTAAAACCAATCATAGTTTAGATAGCTTAAACGCGTCACTATCGATTTCTTTATCTATAATTTTTACGTTTCTTTCGCACAATTTTTACACCCTGACACTCGTTACATGTATGTTACTTTTCGTAAACCTACGGAATTATACATCGCCGAAAATTATGCATTAAACGTTCACCGGAGATTACAACATATCACTGGATTGGATTGACACAAAAGTAAATGTAATTTCATTCTAATTGATCAATCGTATACACCATAAGAATTTCGTACAAATAAGAATTTCAGCAAGTAGATCCTTTCAACCGGAAAGAGAAATCGTGTGCTTTTAATATTTTGTTAACGCGCAAATGTTTGTCAATTGTCAATTAAAACATATATTATAAATGCCTTGACCTTTTGGAAAGCGTTATAAACAAAATTCCAGGTAAATTGAATTTCTAACTTGAAGAAACTTGTTAATCAAAACGTATTCATCGTTAAAATAACTAAATTAATCTTCATTAATCTTTGTAAAAATATACCACCACGATCAATCTCTGGTAAAGAAATTCACATCACTTTTGCATTAAAACAATTGATAATAGTATATGTGAATGTGAACCATTGATCTCTAATGCAGTTATAAAAGTCTGGCAAATTATTGAACTTTTGCAACGATAGAATGAAAGTCGTCCGAGAGACTTCCTACAAACAGCAAACGTAATTGGTTACAATTTACATTGTTGAAATCACAAATTTGCATAAACCTTTCCTTACAGTAATTAAAATGCTCGAGCTCACTGATACAAAGGGGTTAAGAGAGCTCGAGCTTTAACATACAGCAAAACACAATAGAAAGTGCGCAAACATCCTCTGAGATCACTGATGAAGAAGCGCGTGTAAACAAGGAATTAAAATACGCTCAACAAGAAATTACACAAGTTAGCTTAGCCTATAAAGCGTTATTTTTACAGTTGGCTAATTATTATCATCATTAATGACCATGTTACTCGAAATCCCCTTATCTCAATGCGTGCGGTATTATTCGTGCGGTATTCATTGGTAGGACACATTCGCATTTCAAAACGGAATTAACTAGACAATCCTAAAACTACGATACTATATCTTGAAAGCTTGGATTAATAGAATTCATTGGGCATATCATCACTGATTTTGTTTGAGGTTTTCACAATCTTAAAGCTGACATTTTTGACATATATACCCTTAAGCGCTTTCATACGCGTTCGTTTTAATGCTTAAGTGAAGTAAACTTACGCTAAAATAAATTCTTGACGCTCTCGCAAAGAAATTTTTCTTTCATGCTTAATGGGCGGGATGACCAGGC
>NW_016909550.1:921951-965039 GCF_001483705.2 Eufriesea mexicana | reverse complement strand
GGGGTAAAAAGTAACGGCTAGTGGTTGAAACTTCATAGAAAAGCAAACAAAAGCATTGCAAAAATATTGTTGAACTTTTCGCGTGTTATATGAAACTATTGATTCTCTTTTCTTCCTTTTGTCTATGTAAATATATTTTTCCATGTACATATGCAATGATGAACAAAAGTATCGACACGAGCAATATTAATGTTATAAAACTTTCGTGCAATTGCGGAGAAAATTGCAATTATTTATGAAATCTTCCAATTATTGCCCCCACAAATTAAATATACAAGCCGTGAATGTTAAATAACTGTTAAAAAAAAATATAACGTTAAAATATGTCATGTCTTATAAAGAAGAAAAGTTTTAGTTAGCATTAAAAATGGTTATGAACCTGCTGTTTCATAATCAAAAAAAGCGAAATCATATAATTTTGCTGATCAGGAACAATGGGACAAATGTTCTACGATATGATTGTCTTTAATTAATTATGATTGCAATAGAGAGAAAGGAAAATTTTCAGTATCATAAACAAAATATTTGAAATCATATTCTAAAGAAACAGTGCTAAAGAAAGACCAAAAAATAAATTACATCTTCTAGCAATTCGAAAAATTCTTAATTATGTTAGAATTTTTAATAGAATTGCAAACAACTGCGAACAAATCGAAAATATTTCTTAATGTAAGTCTGAATAGAGCATAAACTCGAGCTTGAAGAATTATATAAATTGTTAAATATCGGAAAAATATAACCAAGTATGAGATTTCTGAAATATGAGTTAAAGTTAAATTTTTAAAACCATTATTTTCAATGTAATAATATGATATGTTATAAAATCTTTCATAATCCTCCAGTTTAAATCTTGTTAGATTTATAATAAACGCACGTTTAGAAAAATCGCGTGTAAAATCGATAATTTCAATGCCCCATGGTTTGAAAAAGCAATAAGAAAAATTACATACAAAGTACTAAACGATATAATTTATCAATTTACAGTAAAACTGTAAGAATGTATAATATTTTCATTTTTACACAAATTACTCTCAATGTACATTCTTTTACTCTTAAAAACTGTACAGCTATTTAATATTCACGGCTTACGATTAATTTAAAGGAACATAATAGGTATTATCTCCTTAATAACGCTGTATATTATTTATAGATAAATATGTAATGAAATATCGTGTGTACTAACATTTTTATTCACCATCATATTTATATGTTACTTTCTAGTTTTCTAAGACCGTATCGTATGTTCAGTTATTTGCATTTCCTGGAAGTTGACCAATATCCGTTTAACATCGAAATATCGTGCTAATTTCAATTATACATTTTCCCTTTATCGTAAACTTAAATAGAATTTGTTGAAAATGATAATATTGCAACGTCAAGGTCTTTGGTGGCGCTTTGCGTGACACTTACAAACGCTAAAGTAAAAGATCATAATTTATCTATATAATTTTGTGCAGATATAGTGTTACAGTGGAATTGATAATGAATTAATATTAATACTGTAAAATGATTTAATAAACATTCAATTGTATCAATAATTCATAATTCATCGAAATCGATTGGCTTAATCGTAAATAATATTTGCTTAAACTTTATTAAGATTATCGATGAACGCCACTTAAAAACACTGACGATTACGACTTTTTGGGAATAACAGACATCTTTTTTTAAAGATCAGATAGCTTATTAATTAATTACGAAAATCGACCACTTGCAAATACAATTAATTACAATGTAACCTGTAAAGCTCTTCGAAATACAAGGGGACATTTATAGTCATCTTACTCCTGGAATTGCTGTATAATTCACGTGTACTCTTTTTAACGGTATTTGTTAACAATTGCGATACAATTCATCTTCATGTATATACATGTATGTACGTATGTATGTACATATGTATGTACTTATATACGTATGTATGCACTTGCGCGCACGTACTAGCACACACACATACACACACACACACATACATACATACATACATGCATGCATACATACATACATACAAACATACATACATACATACATACATACATACATATGTACATACAGAATGTATCCTATTTTAATCTCTCAGAGTAAATATCTTGAAAAATATGAAACATATGAAAAAATGATTTAGACAAAAGTTGTAGGATTTTAAGAGGAAGAGATTACCCGTTTATTTCACCTTGCAATTTCATCTTGAACATTTTATTTTATTACAAAATTCAACTTAGAATTTTTAAATCAGAACCTACATTTTTCATTACATGTTATTGTAGCTCTAGTGAAAATGTTTTCAGCACACTACATATGTAATTTTTTTGTATAACCCATTTTCAAGATATAAACTCTTAATGTTGACGTTGCCGTTTCGAAATTTATCACAGCAACATAGAAAAAGAAATAAAGGACTCTTTTAAAAGGCAAATTAATCCATGTATCGAAACAAGCGGTCGAGAGTTTGAATGCTTATTAGTCTGAGATATTTATCAGTACCGTGCTTTTAATCGGATCTTTTTAGGGTCACTATAATGTATAAAATTCTACCCCGTGTCACCTGTCACCGATATACATTAAAATAATGCTAATGCCAGCAACAACTCAAGTTTGACAATTCATATATCTGGAATGACTTATGCAAAAATTACATTTATAATTATAATTAAAAAATATAGGTTCTAATTTAAAAATTACAAGTTGACCTTTATAACCTTTTCCAAGATCATTGCAAGATCAAATATATGATAGCATAATCTGTTCCACTCGAAATCATACAACTTTTGCCTAAACCGCTTTTTCATATCTCTTGTATTTTTCGAGTCATTTATCTTCAAAGATCAAAATGAGACACCCTGTATATGTATATATACACGCGCGCGCACACACATACGCACATATGTATATGTATACGTAGAATATATATACGCACATATATTTATACATATACACATACATGATATATATGTATATACAATATAGGTATACAAATATAAATTATTTGCCTTATTTTAAAATGGGCCTCATGGTACGAAGTAAATTCTTCTGCTTTATGAATAGACGCCGCTATTTTATTACACACTAAGTAAAGTTCATTTCATAAACCCGTTTCTTTGAAAATTCTTCTTTTTTTTTTTTTTTTATATTGCCTGCGATTCTTTTTAATGCATTAGGTACAAGTTTACAACGTGCTAGGTGTAGGTCTATGCAAGTTATCAAAACTGAACATTCAATCGACATTTTTTTTTCTTTTCAAGGCAATTTGTTATTATCAGATTTAAAAGATCAGTAAACGATGTATAATTAATATCTTAATTCACTTTGTTAAAATAAAAATTACAAAAATCTTTGTAAGCATTCCACCTATTGCCCACCGAGCATTATTTACTAAATGGGATAGTGATGTCCGGATAATTTACTGAGGTATATTTACAAACAGGGGCTGGTTCTTGATCAGGCTCATATTTACACTGCAACTTTTGCAGCACTTAGGTTGACTTAAATCTAATAGATTCGTACAGCCTCATTACGATTCAAATTGATTCGTAATTTAGTAATGTGTAAGCTTTTCACGTTCCACATTTTGGTTCTTTCATATTTTTCCGAACAATAAATTTTGTCGTCAATCGGTAGTTGCAATTTATTTTTCACTTTGAATACCGATTTTATTATTCGTATGTGTTTATCTGCTGCCTTCAATTGGTTGGAACTGTTTTAAACACTGAACTGTAGTTGTGAACATTCAAAGATTACACTTCAATCTTTAGTCATGTTCAAATCATATTTAACAAGTTACCTAATCTGTCCAAAGTCAGAAACTAGGTATTAAACGTTATAACTGTAAGTGATACCCTACGTTATAGACTTAAATTTATAACTAGAATAAATATTATTGATGGATTAAGGTCCTTTTTATACTTTCCGAGATAATATTAACATTGTATTACTTGTAAATCTAGAATTAGAATCATTAATGCACAAAGTTCTACAAATCTTTGGTGCCAATTTATGCTACTTTCCAAATTGTAATGCCAATATTCATAATATATTTTAAATGATTTTTCTCCTATTTTGTGCTCTAATATCTCTATTAAACTACCAAATATTTTACTACAATTTCTGTATTTATTGTCTATTTATGAATTGGCTCCTACATTGAACAAAATTTGTAGAACTTCATTTGAATATTTATTAAAAACTTTCAACAAGTTTCACAATTTCTTGCTTTGCTCAATCATGTAGTGATATGACTTTTAATTATTATTAATACTGTACTGTTGAATAAAATTAAATGATAATTTTAACAAATTGCTTGAATTATATTCAGGTTAATAAAGATCATCAAAAGTTTTTCTAGTGTATTAATGATTCTAACAATGTATAATAAACAATTGGGGCACTGTGTCAATACATATTTGTACACTTCATTACCCTATCTATTACCTCTACATTGTAGTTGCTTGCAAGGCTCTTAATACAATTATTGTGTCACATTACAATTATTGTTCCATTTAAATATAATCCATTTGCACATGAATCGTGAATGAAGAATTTCTTCAAATAAAAACTTGAGGACCTTAAAATTTGCGTTATACAACAAATAAAACGTAGCTTATCCTAATAATTTCACATTATATTTCTGATTTATTTTGCATTTATTGAATTACTCCTATCCTATTCTTATTCGAATTATTCCTTGTATTGATGGGGGCTTCATTATCTGCCCGTGTCTGATTCCATATAGATTCCACTTAAAAGTACTTGTTTTGCCAGAAGAGATAATGTTTCATACTTTAAACACCAGATAAAAGGTATTTGTTTACCTTCGGCGAAATGTTACGTGTAATTGATATGAATAAAGTACTACCGCAGTTCAAGCTACGCGATAATTCTCGTTCTACATGCAAAGAATAATGTCAGTGCAACTAAAACAAAGAGAATAAAACGTATATACTTTGAATTTTAGATTGATAATATAAAATCGTTTAAGTGTAATATACTACACTTTTACATAATTAAAATTCAATGATGTCAAATCATATTTCATTCTACTTACTGTTATAAACAACTCCTAATTATATGATTCATTTCAAGTCTTCCCTAGTCACGTGAAAAATTCTTGATCGGCTTTTGTTTAGGTCAATGTTTTATGTATCTTAAACAATCCCAAAAATGACATTAGATTTAGACCCATTGAAATTTATGCCATACAAAAGATATTATTTAGCAACGATGTGGCACGATGTTTTTTACAAGACTAAACATATTACATAACACTGTGCTTTATCAACTTGCCACAACTTTGGATTTTATTACAGATTCTTAACTTACTTTGGCCATTGACTCGGAGACCTTCGCAATTAACATTTACAAATGTTTTATTCAGTTATATCTCTCTATTGACAATTCATTACTTGATGTGGTCAAATTTTTTAATGCTTATGATAATTATGATAAATGTGATAAGTATGATATTTATAAAGAATCATAAGCATAATAACAAATATGCTTAAACATGAAAATAGGCTATAAATATGCCAATATTTTATTATCGCGTGACTCGGAAGTCTAATTTTTTTTTTTTGTCTTTATACAAAAGTGATTGATTCAGATGATAACTACACATAAACAACAAGATAACAGTCTTGCAGAAGCGATTTATACAATCGTAAATTTATGTTGTAATGTAATCTTTTTGTATCCTACAAATGCTAGAGGTAATTTGACCCCTAAGAAAAGAAATAAGCGTAATATGCATGGCAGCTGGTTTCTTAAATTGTTCATTCGTGTGGTCTTTACCGCGAAATGACCCACCAGTCAAGCTGCGTCAATCTAAAACATGATTAACTAAAAGCACCTCTTTTAATACCTACTTACTAAAATGTTAGAAAATCCGTCTAAAACTAATTAAAAAAAAAAAAAAAAAAAAAAAAAAAAAAAAAAAAAAAACAAAAAAAAACAAAAAAAAAAACAAAGCTTAATATAAAATTGTTCAACTTATTTTAGGTATTGGACAGATTTGATTATAAAAATAAGCAAAAAAATTGACCACTCAAGAAGATTGTCTAGCATTTAAGTAGTCTAGAAATGTCCACGTGCAAGATATGATGATTATCATTTTGTGATTTAGTTGCATGTGTGTAAGAAAAATTCAAAGAGAAATTATGCAAAGTACATAACCCGCTTTGTATTTGCATGAACTGTGATAGCTCTTGCCATTGCACCTGGTGTTCTATCTTCACTGCAGCCAGATTGATGAGATCCTTCTCCACTGAAATAAATATATTAAAGATACATTAAGAACATAATAAATAAAAAATAAACCACATAAGAGAATAAATAAAAATATAAAATGTATAATACATATTAATACACAAAAACGTGTATTAAACATAAAGTAAGCATTATATATAATTTCATTTTTATAGTATATCAATACAATATATATCACTAAATTTTTACATACAATCAACATTATATTTTTAAAATAAGTTTAATTATATAAATACTTTTATTCATTGCAGTAATAAAGAAAAATACTACAAACTCTTTGTCTTTTAAGTATGTCCTAAAATTTCTTATTAAAAAAGATATTTAAAATTTAATATAATCGTAAAAACTGACAATAATGATCAGATTATATAGTAACTTTTTAATAACCAGTATATCTTTATTACATTTTTACCAATTTTGTCAATATTTTTTGTGTATCTTGCTGTAAATCTTTAAGTATTTTTTATTTGCTGTAAATTTTAACATTTTTTTTTTTAATATTCCCTTAAATGTTCATAAATAAGAAATGACTTATAGAATACATTTTTAAAACGTTTTCCACCTGACAATCTTTACTGTGTAAATAAGTCCATTCATTTATTCTATTATTATTACTCCAAGCATAAAACAATTTACAACAATATGATGTACAGTATCTCAGTAAAATTCCAAATTAACACGTTAACTGTAAGGTATATTTTATACAGGATATTCATTGTAATGATGCCCCTTCATGTTTTAGACACTTCTAATAATCTAATGAAAAAAATATTTTGAACAGGAGTTAGACAGCATTTATTGATAACAAATTGTAATAATAAATATAGTCAGGAAACTTCATATTCAGTAACAGATTAAAATTACCTGAACCTTTTTAAGTATGTATATAACCTTTCCTACATAGTACTAAAAGCAACATCAAGAGAATTCAGAGATGTCATATCCAACTGCTTTCTTTCAATAATTTCTTAAAAATATTAATTATGTTATATAACAAATTTCTTTGTTAATTCGTAAGTTAAACATGAATGTAATACTTTTTCATTAAACGTACTGAGTATATTTTCAAGAAGTTATCTTTATCTTTTAACTTTGACAATGTTACCTTTAATATAAAATTAAAACAATTATACAATACCATTTAAAAAGTCAAGATTGCTTTTTATTGGATACAAAATTTGTAGTTAAATTTTATTATTTGTTATTAACTGAACGCTGACTAACTGTAATTTAAAAATTAATTAACACGAAGTTCAGTTCAGTCTTCAAATCTATTAAATTACTCAGTTATTCTTATTCTTCATGTTAAATTTAGTATCAGTTATTAAGTAACTACATATTGTTTTATACTATATGTTATATAAAAATTATTATAAAAAAGAATAAAACTACAATTTCATAAAAATTTACATATTCAATTAATGATTATTACTTCTTCTTTGGTATAAAGTAGTACCTTATAGTTAAAAAGTGCATCTTATAATATCAATATAAAATTTGACTAACCTATCATGCTCTTTTTCTACCAGATGATATCTGGCTCGGAATGCTACAAGATGAGCATAATATGCTGGTGCAGGTATGCTAACAGATCTTGTACACCTAACATATGTGTGACACAGTTGATAAGTTAAAGATTGTAATTCATCACTTTCAAAACGATTATCATCCCACAAAACATGATAATGTGATGGTCGTGATGTGCCCTATAATATAAATAAATATAATATTTATGTTAAATAATATATACAAAGAAAATAAATTTGATTAGATTTAACATTTACCTGAATACCTTGATGACTACATAAATAAAAGTCAAATTCAGTTGGATGCGTTATACAAACATCAACTGTCGTACCCGCTGGTATGTTTCCACTTTTACCACTTTGATCTCTTTTTTCTGAACAAAACAAGCGAGTATGATGCCTTTTCTGGACTACAACAAATGTTATTCCAGGTCTATATTCAGCTTCAAGTTTAATACAAGCTTCACGAATGGCAGTTAATTCGTGTTGCAGAACATGCAGAAACTGGCCTTCTGAGACACCATCGCGATAAAGAATTATCCTTAGTGGTTTATACCCTCCAGTGCTTTTGTAGAACATAAGAAGCAGTTCCCTTAAAAAAAAGTAATATATCATTATCATTATTATTATTGTTGTTATTATTATTATTATTATTATTATTATTATTATTATTATTATTATTATTATATAAAAGTAATGTAGATTAAAACATATAGGAAAAAAACTCAATTTGGTTTATAATTCAATTTTATAAAATATATTGAATTATAAAAAATTCAATTGCATTTCGTGCTATATAGTTTTATTTAAGAATTCTTAAATAACAAAATAAAATTTAAATAGTTTCTAAATTATTAAAGAATTTAACATTTTTGTCTAATTTTGTATCTACTTCTTATTAGAGACCATCATGTTTAAGATAGATTATCTAAATATTTGCATTAGTGTTAATACAAAAAATATTACATATGCAATATGAACAGTTTTGATAGATAACAAAGAGTTTTATCATTGTAAAACTACTTCTTCCTAAATTTGTAAAATTCACCTATATCTTTTGTATACAGGATGTCCATTTGAAAACTTTACTTAAATACCTTAAAAAACAACATATTTTAGGAACACACATTGAATAGAGAAGTTCCTCGGTTTTAAGGAGGAAATACATCTGTTTTATTTATTTTTTATTCATTAAGTGTTTTCGAACATATTTGAAAGTCAATTTTGTTTTCTTAAATAGAAACTAATATCTTCATTTACAGATTAGACAATGGATACTCTGTATAAGTGAATAATTTATATATGAACAATTCTAAGTTTGAACATTGTTATTTGTTCTTTTCTTATGATCTGTGATTAGTTGAAAAAATTATCTGTAAGATTTTTTATATGAATAGTATTGCTTCATTTAACCTCTCACTTCATTATCAATTTCCTTTTATTATAGTTTCAAAGAGTTTGTAAATTATGTATATGTCTAAACCATTAACATGATAACTAAGGAAGTTACTTTAATGTCTCAATAACAATTTCGATATTTATTGTGCATTTTAAACATGTTTATTACAAATTATCTTCTGTGGTTACTGAAATCTGTAATTTCAATGGAAATAAATTTCGAATATAACACGTTAAGTACCATGCAGGTTTTACGTGCCGTTTCGTTCACGCCTCACTTAGCCGTCAAGCGGGCCCTTCCAGGTCGCTCGCCGAATGTACAAACAAACCTCACCTTTATTTACCTTGTTTTAATAAATTACATCAATGTTTTAAGTATTATATTCTTTTCCTTAAAACATTGTCCAAACAAAAAGTAATGTTGCCTAAATTAAATGTTCAGTCTGACAAATACGCAAGGACCGACACGCGCGCCGCAATAAGAACGAAAATTCTGCTGCCGGTCCGTATGAACCGGCGAGAGCTGAACGGAAAGTCCAGCTCCGATTCTTAGGGACCAGCGTGGCATTTAACGTGTTAACTTAAATTTTGAAGACTAGAAGTCATTTGAAGACCATGTTACAATATAAGACTAAATTTATATACATTTAGTACGTAACTAACATAAGTTAGGTATTTTAACGTATTATTTATTGTATTACTTTAACATAAGTAATACAAGGTTTGATAGTAAATTATTTTAAAACTTGAACATGTAATTTTTAATTTTAGTAACTGTATAATTCGTTACTTTATTTTAAAAAATTAAATTGATTCCGATTTTGTTCATAAAAAAATTTAACTTGTTCAAAGTGTTTGTATATTTCTTATAACATTTCTCATATAAGGTATTACTATTATTTACTATGTTTCTGAATACTTTACATATCTTATGTTGAATATTTTTTAAATTATTTTATATACAATATCTTTTCTAATATAAAATAAATAAATTTTCACTGTATGACAATTTACTTACCTCACCATTGAACTAAGTTCTTGAATAATTTCTTGTCTATGTTGTTGAACTCTAACAGTAGCAGCATATCGAGATGGATGAGCATCCATACTTGCCACGACTGCTGCTATGCTAGGTTTTTTGTTATCCCCAGCAGGTGGGTGAGTCACATCAGCTCCAAAGAATATAACAGGTTCATCAAACACTTTTGGTCTAATGGTAGGTACTAAGATACTATTAATACCACCTAATTTTACATTAATTTTCAGACATAAATTCGACAACGTTTGTGGTGACGTTTTATTAACATTTTTTGCTTGTACACATTGCGTTGCCATACCCAACAATGTATCTCCTACTCTTTTAACCTCAGCTGTAAGCAAATAGAATATACAATTGAGAATAATATGTTGTCAGTGAGATTTCATGTATTGTAATAAACATAGTTCATATTATATCAACCGAAAAAATGTGTAAATGTATCACATAAATTAGAAGTCTTACATATTATATGAGGTTATTTTACTGCATTATAAGATAGCTACAAACTTTTCGACAAATGTACAGATATCGTACCTATTGTATTTTATTGTACTATATAAAATATAATATATGTATAATTACCATATACAGGTGTTTTCCCAGGTAATATAACACAAACAAGTTGCAATGACGAAAATGTTGCTTTTAAATATCTAAACATGGGCTCTACTTGATCTGGCCCAGTAGCATATTTACAAAAACATGGTTGCCCAATAATTGGCATCCCAGCATCATTGCTTATTCTTTGTAATTGTGCTATAAAATTACGTATTGCATCATCACGTACAGTTCTTTGTGGCGCAAAACAGGCAATTGCCCATACTCTAATTTCCACACCCGTGAAAAATTGTTTGCCACGCATATCCCAAACACCACCATTAGGTACAGCTTGCTGCTTTGCCTTCAGCAAAAAAAAAAAAAAAAAAGAAAAAAAAAATGAAAGAAAAATATATCATTGAATATTATGAGATACATACTTTGCATCATAATAAATAAATAAGAAGAATACACCAGTGTTTCTATACATTCCTACTTCTCTATTTTTATTTTTTTTATCACACAATTCACATAAACATTATTTATAAAATAATACAAATACAAATATATACAAATAAAATTATAAAAACTATAACAATTAATCAAAATAAATAAGAATCCACTTCGTCTTATTACTGCATGAAACAAAACTGGATAGCATCAGACAATAACTTGTGATATTAAACTGTGAATACAATACAAATCACATTAAGAAAAAGCTAAATTTCGTTTTAAAGAATAAAGTAATACTTGATATAATTATTATTTATACTGTTTTTATTAATTTTGTAAACAAAATTTGCAGTTTCATTACAATAACAGCCCATGTATCAAAATCAACTAGGTCTAGAACCCATGCATTCATTTCACAACTTTTCATTTTATTAATTTTGTAACGTATTTCAAATAGAAAAAGATGACTAAATGTATTACTATTTTAAAAAAAAAAAAAAAATGTTATATTATCGTGTAAAATTGTATTCGTTGTGAATTTTGTTTAATAAAAATGCATAAAAAATGTTAAAAGAAATGCATAAATGTCAAAAAAAACATTTAAATTAAACATAAAAACAAAAACTTTTAGTTAAGCCATGATTGCAAAAATGTTATTCATATTTATCTACACGTACAAAACAAAAAATGATAACGAATAATTCTATTATGCAATATTGCAAGAATTATATCCGTACAAAATACAATACAGGAGCCTCTGCAAATGTATGATTTGACTAGACCTGATTGACTAAATTGGAAGTTTCTCACCTGTCCACTGAGGGAACTTACGCGCCCTCCATACTGTAACTTGGGTGGAGGTAGAACACGACCTCTAACTTCCATCATGTTGTTTGATATTGTCAAACCAAATTCTTGTACATATGAGTCATTATTGAAGTCAGCTCTTCTAACTAAGTTATTTATTTCTCGTTCTCGATCTGGAGCAGATCGGGCTGTAGCTTTTATCATAGTAGAAGTCTGCATATCGGTTAATTTTTTTATACAACGTTGTCCAGCGACAATGTTACAGACCTAATAATAATAATAATATATATATATATATATAAAATATATAAAAATTATAAAGCTATTTAATGCATGTACATTTCTTGTAACAAAATAATACAATATAACATTAGTTTAATATATTTGAAAATATCTTTTTTTAATATAGAAATAAAATTTTAGCTTATTAATAGTAGCTACAAAATTTTTATTTTACTTAAAAATTGAAAAATGTTTTAGATAATGTAATTACATGTAAAACTATCAACAAAAACAAACTACTATTTTTCAAACTACTTTTTTGTTCTTGATTTCATGTGGAATTAGTTTTACATTACTCGTTCACAATGTATTGTAAATTTTAGATTTTAATTCACATTCATTATTTAAAAAACATTTGTCCTCATTTATTTTATAAATTTATCATTAAAAAAGGAAAGAAAAGAAGAACTCTGATTAATAGCGGGGTAAATATATTATGTAACTATAAATTCTTTTAATTGGAAATTAATAAAAAATATTTCCATTCTCTGTGCTACAAGAAATTTACATGTTTTCATTCAGTCATAATTTTAAGATATCTCATAAATTACACTCTCCAGACATTTTACAATTTAATAAAATAAAAAGTTAATGATGAAGTTAACAAACCTCAAGTGGTAAATATGTATGTTTATGTTCTTGACCAACTTGAAGACATGGAAGATATGGATGGCGTAATTTCATTTTATACTTGTCTAAGAAATATTTTGCAACAGTGCATTCGACTGTTTGTCCATTTTCTAATTGTAATGGGAATCTAAAATTTTCATAAATATCATATATGTTTCAAATAACATTACAAGTACGTTTATAAATACTTACGACTGCATTTGGGCAGGTTTACGCGTAACATTACACACTCTGTATTTTCGCCTCATTGTCCCACAGTGTGTGATTTCAATTTTAAGTCCTTTGATTTCTTTGGTAAATTTAACTCGTTGAGAATCTGTTAAGGGCCTCTTTTGTTCACCTATATCCCTGATGTCTAATACTTCACACATAAATTCTATGACAGGTTGTGCTTTATAAAATGCAGTTGCAGAGACTATAATATAAACCATATGTGTATAAGAAACACATATAACATTTATTTTGTATTTTGTATTTTATATTTTAACAAACTTTATATATTTACCATCAATATTCAACATCATTTTCCATTGAGATGGCCTAACTGATTGATGAAAACCAAACCAAACTTCCCTGCCACCACCTAATGGATGATAATATCCATCTGGTGTACTAAAGAATGATCTACCTACTGGAGTATATGTCATAGATGGTAAATGCCTCATCACAACATCTAAAGCAAGTATAGCATCATATGGAATTTGTCTTGTACGTCCTTCTAAAGCTTCTTCTAAAGCAAACAATGAAACTTGAGCCAGCCACTTTATCACCACTCTAAAAACTCTGTCTTTACCCTCGCCAGGCAGTGTTACCTAAAAATGTAATAGTAGATATTAAATTTTAAATAAAAAAAAAAAAAAATGATTACTTACTGTTTTCATGTATTTTCTTATGTATTATACTTACCTCTAATTCTATTTTCTCAGTACCAATAGGCAAGGGGTCCCTTGTATATAAATTATTTCTGCCATCAAATACAGGCTTAAGAGTCCCAAATATTTTACTATATGCATGAACCATTGTTTCTATTATTTCCCTATTAACTTTACGAGGACATTTATCAGGTTGAATATTAATATCATAATGATGTACAAAACCACGTGGCATTGTTATTTGGAAGTGATTAGCTCTTAAAACAATTGGCCTGCCTTCACGTCCTACATTTGGTCTTCGTGGACATGAAAACACTATAAATACATGTTTCATAAATTATTTTCCATTTTAAGATACACAACATCAGTTCATATTTTAATATCTATTCAACTGTAGAATACTTAAATATTGTCATCTTTTATTAAATCACAATAAATATTGATTTTCAATTAATTCAATAAACAAAAATATAATAACAAACACAATTTATTAATTTTAATTATATAATTTATGAAAAATATAGTAACAGAAAATAAAATTTATATACTCTTAATTAAATAGATGAAAAAATTATTACATGTAAACAATTTCTGACATAGTAGCAAATAAAAAATATTAATATTAATAAATAAAATTAGTAGTTAATAATATATTAATGCCTCTTTTTATTAATGCATACAAACAATATCTAATAACTTACTTGGCAGTTCAGGAGGTTGAGGAGGAGTGTGTGTTTGTTGTGTGGAAACAAGTCCTAAAGAACTAGGAGCTACAACACTGCTCCCAGTTGCTCCAGTTGCTCCAGTTGCCCCAACAGAAGAACTTGTTGTGGGTCCAGGTGGAGGTGCTAAAATAAAATAATATCACAAAAATTAATGTATCATTCTTTATATAATAAATAATTACCTTTATACATGTAACGCGCGCGCGCGCGCGCGTGTATATATATATATATAAAACAAAATAATGAAAATATAATAGTAGTATAAAAATAATGAAAATAAAAGAATATAATACATATTTCTTTTAAATACAAAAATAATAAATAAATACAATATAATATCTAAATACATATACATATATTACATATATACATGTAGATACATTTACACATATTGCAATAATTAAAAATTTGGTTATAGCTGTTTTCTTGAACTTTAATATTAAAATATAGTTTTGAATACTAAATGACATTAATATTAAACTAAATTATTAAATTAAACATTAAGTTATTATAATTAATTATAATTTAATAATCACTAATTATACTTTAATATTATAATTCCATATTTATAATCCTAATCTTTATTACTCTAACTTTCATTAGAGTATTAAATATTATATTTATATCAAGGATACTTTATATTTAAAAATAAATGAAATAAATTAACAACAGTTTATGTTCAAGTTAAGAAGTATTTTGTATATTGTTTACTTTTAATATACTTATGTAATTAATATTTAAGTATATAAATATTTTAATAAAATGTCAGAAAAGCATTTATTTAGATAAAGTCGATCTTCTACACAATAAATTTTTTTGTGGTATTATAAGACTTCATAGTTTCAATCTAACAAGATATGAACATTTGCACTAATTCTTTACAAGTTTATGACTTTTAATATTCATAAACCATTGACTTAAACTAATTCCAGAAAAATATGTAATAAATTTAAATCTACTTATTTCATAACTATAATTTTTTAATAATTTTATTGATATACATCTGCAATACATAGTTTACTAATGTTAATTAATCACTGATATTAGTCTATTATTCAGCACTATACATTTATCAAAAACCAAAGAATTAGCTACACAGAGCCAGATCTGTCGAAGTTATTTGAATCAAACAACAAGCCTACTTTTAAGAAATGAGAAATAAGTTGTTTCATCTACATGCCATAATTTATCTACATAAAACAACCCGTTATATGTAGCATAGAAAAAGTTGCAAATTTGAGTTGTTCATCTATGAATAATCATCAAAAGATTTGGACTCATTCTCCTTAGCATATTTTCAAAACATTTATAGTTTTAGATCTAAACTAGATATATTAAGATATGCCACTGCACCTATCTCAGAAAAATACAAGATTATTAGGCTTGTTGAAACATGGCTATATGAGTCTATAATAAGTTCAGAGTTAAGCTTACAGAATTTTATAATATACATTTACTTGACCACAATTGCATAAATAGTGCAATTAAATTAATTAAAAATACACCAAATTTTGTTGAAGTTCGCTGTCACCATAATACAATTATTCTCAATTTGATTTACAATATTTATCTCCAGGTTATAACCCACAAATTTTTAGAATAAGCATTTTATTGAATTTTTTAGATTTCATTGATAATCTTATTTATTCAAGCTTATCCTCTTGTACAATTCATAAGCAGGTAAGTATTGTATATGTGGTTTCTTCAATTTCCTCCATTTATTCAATTTCAATTATAGTAAAAATTCTTATGGTACAATGTTAAATTTTGTATTTTCATTATTCAAAAACCTTCACATTAATCCAGTTTTTAAATATTTGATCTCTCGTGATCCTTACCATCCACCTTTCTAATTCAATATTTCTTTACCTTTTAAAGTATTTTAATCAAGTAACTATCTCATAAAAAAATTTCAAAAATGCATTTTTCCATTAATGAATGTATTAAGTCAGTGTACTAGGATTACATACTATCAAACTTATTTGTAAATAAATCATTGAAGATAATGTCCTTGTACCTGAACATTATAAGGCGAGATAAAGTGAGGTATATGCTCTAACCTCTATGACACAGAGGTCTCATTATTTACTTTGGTTCTCCCCAAATCTAATAATTAATGTTTTCTAAAGTTAAAACATCTGTATACCGAAAGTATAAATATAATAACACATTAGTTAACAATCTTGCGTTCTGTAAGCTTCGATCAAAATGCAAAAGACATTTTGACTATATTTTTAGCACATCTAACAATTTCAAGAATGTAAATACCTTGATATTATTGTATTGTTCTTTAGTTTAGAATATTGCTCAACTGACCATATAGGTCACCCTACTAGCTTTATCTAAATGAGAAAATCTAAAATGTTCAGTATAAGTTTCTGTATTTGGCTTTTTGCTTTATGGGATGTCCTTGATTGATATATGATCACAATAACATCTTATATCTTTTCAACGTCAAAGGTATCTTATCTGATTCCATAAGATAATTAACAATATTATTATTAGCCCAGAAATATTAAAATGTTTTAACATTTATACATCATTAATAGCCATAAGATATCACATTTTTATTTTACATAAATAATATTGTATATCTTCTAGCCATTTTAATTGTATCAATTGTATTATTAATAATGTTAACAAATATATTAAATACATTAACTTCTTTAGTTCTTATAACACCTTTAGGCAAAATTTATATGGAATTTTATATATGAATACACATACCCAAATTATAAGTTTTATACACTAGAGAGTTTTTACCCATAAAATAAATATAAACATATATATAATAGTATTCTAAGAATATTTTAGCTTGATAATGTTCCATAGACTAGTTTTTTTTACAGTATATGTCAATAAACAATAGATTTTCAATTAAGTTATACAAACTATTATAAATTGAAAAACGAAATAATATCAAGTAAGAGAACCATATAACAAAAACTATAAATATACGTATAGAAATTATTTATATTATTTTATAAGTTAATAAAATTAAAAATGTTAAGAACTCAGCGATAGCAAAAAGTTTAGCTATATTATCATGAAACAATTAAAGGTTTTACCTTTTTATTCAAATTACTATAATTACAACAATGCATTAAACACATCATAAATAACAAAAAAACATCGGTATTAGGTATATATATTTATATACTCATACGTTATCCGTGCATTGACGGATCAGAGTGACGACACATTGTGCCTGTTGAGCGAGGTTCATTCGAGGTCATTTTTAAAATTTTCCTCAATTCTTTAAACTTCAACTTATTGTTTTGAGTTAATTTGGTTAGCACATGCATGAATAAAAAAAATTCGGATTATTCTGAAATAATCAAAAAGGAATAAAGGATCAGATCTATCCAAGCAACGAAATCCTGTCCTTACTTAGAAATACAGAAAGGACTGTTTTAGAATATTTTGAAATATTGTAAAGTAAAATAAATGCACCAAAATACTCACGCTGCCCTACAGGATACATTTTTGCAGCTGACGGTAAAAAAGACCAGATAACCACTAATAAATAAGTAAAAAATTCAACACAAAACCCACTGACCACACAACACACTTCTCCACAATACACACTGCAAACGAGACTGCCTCCTGCAATGGCTGCCACCAACTTGATTCCGATTGATCTTATCTTGACCAATCAGCGCACAAATAATAAAACGATAGTTAATAATTCTTGGCGCCATCATCCTTTTTCAAATTATTTCAATTTTCTACCTAAGGGAAACATATTAACAAACATTGCAAAAACATGTATAGTATATGACAATTTATAAAATATCAGTAATATATATGATGTTAGTAAGGTTCCAAACATAACACTATTTCAATTGTTTCAAAATTTATGCGATATATGGGGTCTGAAATATATAAAGTAATATAAAAATTTTGTTTTACAATTCGTTTTACTTTAATCATTTGGTATTATTTTATTTTATAACTGCCTTATAATATAATGATAAATGATATTTGGTTATGTTGGTTGCACTGTGATCAAAACTATTTTCCCTAGAATTACATTTATTGATAATACGCACTGTATGCGATTGCGTGCTCGATTTCCGAAATGTCGATTCCTTTCAATGGAACGCGTACACGTTCAGGCGGATTATTAAGTGCTATTGTAAAACATTTGAAAACTTTAACCTTAAAACCAGTTAAATCAATCGAGCTAAAATTCGATCCTTTCCATAGTCAAGCTTTGGAAATAAGGTTAGTTTATTAAAATTCCGTTCGTTATATATATTTCATTATATTTAATTATAGTATCTAATGTTCCTTAATTTTAGTTTATCATAAATAATGTACAATGAATTGTTAGTTATAAATTTTCTTTATAAGTATTTTTTTTTTTTTTAATTGCAAATATTGTATCGATAGGTAACAATTACATTTTGCTTATTGTAAAAGGTTTGGTTAGTTTAATGACGTCAATATTATACGCATGTGCAGTGCGAGGTTTCTAGTAACTAGCAGACGACATCAGTATGTATTTTTAGAAAATTTCGATAAGTAATTATTACAATAATGTAATAAAAGCGTAATATAAAAATTAAGTAAACTAAATAATATTTAACCTGAATATTGTGAAAAATGTGTGATGTACTTTCTTACTATATCTAATAAAAAAGGTATAACTAATTTTCATATGCAATTATATAGATCTTCTAATTAAAATATCACATGAACTATTAGTAGAAGTAACTATTAGTAGAATCTTGAAAAGCAATATCTTTTTATAGAAAATAATTTTTAAATATTTGCATTTTCTATTTAATTTAATTTACTTTCTATTCTAATATTTTTTACCTAATAATTTCTTTGATAGTTACATATGTTACGATTAGCTTATTTGTTACTGTAGTTCAGTTAAAATTAAAATACTGTTATAAGATAATTCTTATTAGTAAATTAAAAAATTTCAAAGTATTTATTTTTTATTTTCTTATATATCTTACATATTTCAGATAAAGGTAAAATTTATTGTATATATAGCCTCTTTATGTTATACTAGGGTCATAATTCATGTACATATATCTTTAATTATGTCAAACAAGAAGAAAGGTCAATTCATTTAAAAGAATGATGACCCTTCATTTCTAAATCTAGCAATAATACTTTGTCAGTAACGTAAAAGAACATAATATAAATGAGCAGTAGATTAAAAGAACTATAATAGTAAAGGTATCTTTATTAACATGCGATTAAAGAAATTAAAAGTTATACTTCCAAAATAATCGATTACAGTAATATTCATTAGAAATACTAAAAAACTGTCTCTTGAGTCAATTAATGATTGTTTCATATTTTCTTTTATAGAGTATTTAGATTACAATATTTTATTTCATGAATATTTAATATCTTTAAATGTATTTAGATTATCATAATTTAATCTGTGACTATTTAAAATCTATAACTATTATCAGTGTATTTATAATACACTTAATATTTTAATTACTTTATAATAAAATATTTCTATAGTTTTTTTTTTTTAATTTCTTTATTTGCTTGAGAATTCAATTATCATAAATATAATTGTTTTTATAGAAAAAAATTCGGATTTCATTTTACCTATTTACATTAATTATATAATTGCAAGAATTAAAACTTACCGCTGCATTGTCCACATCCATATGCTTTACCAAGCATGGAAACAGCCGTAGTTATCCGAAGACTATGTAAAAATGGCCTTTGAAGTGGTAGCTGTTGTTTCATTTGTGCCATTTTTCCTGTAAATATTATAAATTAGTAAAAGATAATGCAAGAGTAATCAATATTAAAATATGTTTTAAAAAATTATTTAAATGTTAAATATGTTAAATTAATATAATCAGAAGTATAAATTTAAAGAATAATATTGAATGTCATAGATTATAATAATTATGTTTATATATATACTATATTTACAGAGATTTTTTCTTTCACATTACAATTCCAAGGATTGTTGCAACAAATCCATATTGCAAAGTAAAACCATCTATTCTCTCTGACTTATCTGAGCCCATAGTTACATTTAATTTGTGTGAGTATTGCAATATTTCTCTATTTGAAAATATTTAATTGAAGTACTTAATACAATGATACAAATTGAAATGTTAATAATTTTATTCAAAAGTAAAATATATGTGTATAATATTTCAGAAGTGAATAAATGATATAGCGATGACAAATTAAATACAATAACTAAAATTATAATTAAATTTTGAAAGTTCTGTTTAAGATAATAATATATTATTGCATTTGTATCTTTTAGTATCTGGTGATAGAATAGTATGCAAAAGTGCAAATTTGACGTGTTTAAATCTATTACAACTTTACAATAAACATATAACGCCTTTGGCTCCAGCTGAACCTATTTCTGAAGATCAAAAACTAATCAAGGACAAGGAGAAGAAGAAGAAAAAGAAGAAGGGAATTAAAATTAAACCAGGAAGCAAACGTAGAGGAGTCTTTTTGTAAATTTATTGACAATTTAATTTGATCATGAAACATTAAAGAAAAAATTGAATATAAATGCAAGTATAAATTAAAGAACAGAATCTGTGGAGAATGCATGTCAGAATCACTTTCACAAATTATTTAAAATAGCTCAAATTATATCTCTTTCTCACTTTCTCTCAGTCTTCATTTCCAGATAACAGAAAATTAAACCTACAATGTCAATTGATAAAAAGATCTTAGCAATAATATATTCATTAAAAATTATGTTTTGATCTTTTTTTTAGTATTTAATTATAAAATAAAACGAAAAAAGTAGCTTAATAAAACTCATATATCATTTTATTTCTTAATATTATATAAATTTTTTCCAATTGCATACATAGAAGTTTACAAGAAACTAATCCTGTATTTTTTGTTAATACAATTTAATCATTTAATTACTTTCTTTCTTTAATCCACATTAGGAAAGATATCTAAGTATTGTAGTATAAGAAACAATTTGTTTTTAAAATGGCAAGTCATACTGCAAGTAGCAAAAACTATAATATGAAACTTATTGACACAATCTATAATCAGGTTCCAGCTTTTACTGATGTATTTGATGAAGAAACTTGGTATATTTTTGTTGCCTGCTTTGTAGCAGGAACATTTTTAGTTGCATTTATTCTTTCAAGATTTATCACACTAAAACCTGTGGAATAAATTTAAAAAAATGTAAATGTTATTTTAAAAATTTTGATTTATATTCACAAAAGGATGCATTAATTACATTCAATAAATTTGATGAATATTATATTGCAATAGAGTAATTTTTTTGTATCCTATATAAAGTATAAAACAATATAGAATTTCTATTACAATCGTAATAAAATACTATATTATAATGAATTAGTACCTATATAAACAACATTATATTAAAATACTTTCAGTTACTTTAAAACATTTGTTCAAAAAGTACATGTTAAGTAATTTATTTTACATATGTAATCTTTTATGCTTGAACATGCAGTTTATTAAACTGATATTTACATACACGTGTTTTATAATTATATTTTCATAATTTTAATGAAGATTAAACAATTTGTATCTTCAATGTAATAGAAGTTATATAATACTGAGTAATAAAAAATTAATAAAATGTTATTATAGTGTTTAATATAAGCTACAAACAATTTTGTAAATCATTATTATTTAGTATTACAGTTTGTGTTACTGGTTTCAATTTTTATATATAGTAAATTAGAAAATTCAATAATTTAACATTTGAATAGTTTTATAAATTTAATTATAATGAGGGTTATATCATAAATATAATACAATATATATTTATTAATACTTTACAATCTTAATTTATAATTATATTGTCTAGATATAATATAAATATGCATGCCGATATTGTGTGTATTCACATCTATCTCTATCTCTATCTCTCTCTCTCTCTCTCTCTCTCTCTCTCTCTCTCTCTCTCTCTCTCTCTCTCTCTCTCTCTTTCTTTCACATACACACGGGCGCGCGCCAGCGCCACTCTTTTTCTCGTTTATATACGTTTATTACATACGCGTGTTTATATTCGTCATGTTCTTTAATTTTTCTATTTCTTCCCCATTAAATTTATTGTTTTTTAATTCTTCATAGATCAATTGATTTTTTTAGATACTAACTGAATTTTTCGTAAACATTGTCTTATTCCTAATAAAAAATTTAATGTAAATTATTAAAATAATAAATTTTATGTAATAATTAATTATTTAATCTTCCTAATCCGCAATGATACGGAAAATATAGTATCTACATTATATATAATTAACATATCAAAAGCTGACATTACTAATAGAACTAAATATAGAAGTTAAATGTTTTGAATCTCTTTATACAGTGATATATTCGAAATATTTATTTAAATATATATTTAAAAAATTCGTAATATAATTTTAATAATCATGCCAAGATAAATTATATAAAATTAATCAATGTATGTATTAGGAAATTTATATTTTCATCATAGTCTAGTTTTATTTGTAAATCGGTTATTCAAAATATCTATATTTTTGTTTATACAATTTTCATTTATTTATTTCAATTAATTTTAATTGTTAGATGAACTATTTAAAATAAAAACCTTCAAGTTTATTTATTGGATTTCAAATTCAAAGTTTATTTTTTTAATGAAAATTTGTAATTATGAAAGTGTTACTGCGACGCACGCGTATATTTAACTATATAGGTATACAATTACACATAAAAATACAATTTAAAAAACTCACCTATTTTGAAGAAGTAGTATTCAATTTATAATATGCAGAATAGGTAAGCACTGTTATGGGATTCACATAAACATTGTCTTTCTTTCATAAATAAACTTCACGGGTAGTGTCTATGCATTAATTAACTAAAATAGTTGGTTTTATATAACACTACAAAAGATACATCTTCCGTGATGAAAATATATATTAATAATATATTGTACGTGACAACAATTATCTACATGTAAATATACATATCACACAAAATTTATTTTTCACATTCTTTATGATAAATGCGTATTTTTAGAACAATAAAAAGAATAAAGAATTATATGTATTCTAACATTAAGCCAAAAAACTACTTAAGATTTACATTTGCAATAAAAATCAATACCAACGAATATAATAATTTCAGATAAATATAATTTTTATATAATCATTAATATTTTGCGCGCATGCAATTAAAAATATATTTATACATCGTTAATTTTTATTTCGATCGAACTCAAATATTTTATAAGTTTTCGTATTTATTGTAAAATTTTTTACCAAATTCTGCGCATATTAATATAACTGAAAGGGTAATATATTAAACCACAAATATATATGTATATTATAAAACTGAAACTATTTCTTTGATGTATACAATAATTTACTATTTATTTTTCTAAATATACGTGTATTTCATAGAAAAATATATATATACAGATCATGTTTCATATTATATTCTATATCGAAAAATAAATTAGTAATATAAATATATTTTCATACGTGTAATAGTTTAAACCTTCAATTGACATTGTTCTACCACTGTTATCTGAAACATGCATAATACTAAACAATAGGCTGCCATTGTCTTTTAAAACAATTTCAACATAATTTAATTTTCCTTTTTCGTAATTTTATTCTTTCGTAAAAGTAAAGATTTAAATGCATAACTTTCAATTCACTTGGAAATAAAAATTGTTTACCTTTCACATATATTTACACGTACATACAATTCATGATCAATGATCATATACACACACTACGTTGATACAGTTATATATTATATTTTGTTTTCATTGCTAATGGTCAAATAAAAAAAGATTAGATTGTTGAATCAATCGTGTAAAAATATAAAAAGAAATTAATACATATAATTTTATACAACGAAAATTTCTTTCAAATACATATTTTACTTAAATGTAATATAATTCATTAAAATTTTTGTATAGAGTTTGACCAGTAATCATTTTATTATTATCTAACCTGAACTGTTTATCTTTTGCAATTTCCAATATATGCGCAAAATACTTGGTGTATAGTGTGTTTTGTTTAAGAACAATAGTTTACACAGAAATTATCGCAAACAAAACTGTGATCACGAAAGGAAGCAGAATTTTGAAATATAATCTAAAGCGCGAAATATTTTAATGATTTGATACTACCAAACTCTTAAAGATTTTACAGAATGGCCACCGCCGCTTTCACTCGCGACGCGATCCTACCAAACACGATTTCAGTAGGAGCGGGACGAAGCCGCCAAAAACGATCACCAAGTGTCAAGGTTGCCATTGTACACGAACATACCGAATATACCGACCGTGTGAGTATGTTGAATGTACTCACATACACTCTACACTGCTCATCTCTCTGATGTTAGTAAAGCTATCACAAAACAATAGTATTTTATTCCGATATTCGCACTTATTTTATAGTGACACCAATATCAAGTTACAATAACCTTCGTTATAAAGTATTTCAATACACTTGTATATTTTATGTATAAAGAACGCAAGACATTTTACATAAATTTACCGGGTAACTTTTGACGACATTCACCAAAGCAGTAATCAACATCCGCGAGAAGGACCCCACTACTTGTTCGATTCACCAGTTATTGCGAATGCTCGTACGGTCAGGATTGTAACAAGTAAACAGAATGAGGTATCATTGTCTCACGAACTTGTTTACAAACAAAAATGTATATATAATAGCGTTTAAATTTATTTTGTTGCTACATATTAATGAGTTGTACATAATATATCTGTAATAATATACCTATAGTAACAATGTATATGATAAGAATTCAATATTAAAACTGTTTTATTTCTAATTTAAGATAGTATATCATATAAATACATATTTTTAAATTAACAATCGGTTTATATTTTTAAGTAGTGCGCGATTCTTTGTAAACATAATGATAAAAAGAGTTATAATTTTAGTGTATGTCAAACATTTAAAAGATTACTATTAACATGTTTAATTTAATCATAATACCATTGAAATATGCTTTATTTTAATATTATTTTATTATAACTATTATACATTGAAATTTATGTAATTTAAATATTATAATTTTTGTACATTTTAAATTATTTATATTGAAACTTATTGAATAATTGTTATATGTAAATATAAAATATAACAAGATCTTCCAAATGTATGATTTCTCGTTTTGAGCCGATCCTGGATGATGTCATAATCGGCAGACCAATGAGAGACTCTGCAAATTAAGCACGCAAATGTCTGACAACATGGATTATATATTTTGTGCCAATCTTTGTAATATAAAAAGTACATTGGATAATATATAACATTAATATAAAATAATTTTATTTACCTGCAGAACTAAGTAAGAAAATTGTATTTATATAACAATTATTCTTTTGTACAAATTGTGCAATTATAGAACATGAGACAATGACTATTTCATTTTCTACATATATCGATTATCGGTGTAGCGAATAACATATTTCTGCGTCGTAAACAGTGTTTTTCTATTGGTCAACTGTACTCCAGCGATTAAATATTGCGGAAAATAAAAATATACGTATGTACATGAGTTTGAAATTTTCTGTTTTCTTTTATTTGTATTTATTTATTTGTATTCAAAATCCTTATTATAATTTTAAATCATATTCCATTGAAAAATAATGTTTTGTTAGTTACAAATTTGAAAAGTATTTTATATAAATCGTAATTTAAATTTAATAAAATAATTGTATACTAAAAATTTGTAGTACATGCTATATAATATTGAAAAAATTAATATTCATTGAAATATTGGTATATTTTTAAGATGTTAAAAGTTAAAAGCCATGTATATGTATGTACAGAACTGTTGTTTTAAATATGTTATAAAATTGAAACTTATTGTTAGACGATTTTCAATTATTTTAAATTTATTTATTTATTAACTTTTTATTATTATACAAATTTCATTGAACTTAATACTTAAAAAATTCAATATATTTACAATTAGAAGGATATATGTAAATATAATTATATTATAATAAAGTATATTATTTTCAGGAATTATTTATTACACATAAATGATTATAATGTAATACACATTGTATATCTTCTAAATGAAAACATAGATGGAAATCAGACTTGTTAAGTTCTATTCTTAATCTAAATCCAATCCTTCGTCATCATCACCTTTCTTATCAGGACTAGCTGTTGATGGAGCTTGTTTAGTACTTTTGTCCTCCTGTCCTTCCTGCGTTTGTTCTTGGCCACTCTTAGCTTCAGACTCGAGAGCAGTGACGAATTCTTCTATGTTTCCACTGGCTGCAGCATTGACAGCATCTGGGCCCAAGCCAAATTGACGGATGACAGGTCCCGCCTGGCCTGACTGCAAAGCAGACCAGAACATTGATAGCGCCTGGGAGAACTGGGAAGACACTAGCGTGGTACACAGGTAATCCCCTGGTGGTAAGTGCGGGCTCATTGCACGCTCCAAACTTGACGTTGCAGAAATCGCCGCAGGGATGACTTTGGTCAGCTCAGTTGCTACGCCCCTCTGCCGGACAATAAGCTGTGCTGTAGGTTGCCGAAAACAACAAATAATCCCAGAGAAACTTCCCCAACTGCTCGATAGAGCGAGAGTCTCCAACAGCCAGGAAAAATTCATGTGGAAAAGAATATTAAATAACGAAACACCCATGCCTCTGTCCTTTGATTTTATAATATTAGTTTTGTCACTCTACACTGTGTTTCAATTACTGGTGATAACACTTATTCTATGAAATGACAAAAATTTACAGATTATACAACTAAAATTTAAAATCTATAACATTTTGTACATATTATTGAGTTGCCTATTTTATCTTTTGATTATTTCATAATGATATTAGAAAATAAATTATAATAAAATATACAAAAAATGAAATAAAAACATTAAACAGATAAAAACTATATAAACAATTAGCATATCACGTGTAATGTAATAAATTATTTTTCATTTAAATAAATTGAAATAAGATTATACTAGTTTTGATAAAGACTTGTGTAACATATAAATATGAAAAAATACATTAAGTGCTATTTCTTAAATTGCAAGAATAATATTAATGTCAATAATTTAATTATTAGACTTAAAATACCACAATTATAATTTAGAGTAAAAGAAAATTTATTGTTAAAAGAATCAATAAAAGATCATGAAAATTAAAATAGTATTTATAGTTATTTGACATGTGTTAATTATTGTAAATAAAAAACAGAAGTTAATGTACATATAATTATTTACATAAAATATTAATAGCTGACCTTGAAATTTATTACCAATAAATTTATATAAAATTAACTTTGTCATGTAAAAATATAACACATAAAAGAATACACTTTGAAGAGCTGCTTAAAAAAGTTATAATTTAAAATTATTAAACAATGAAATATTATTTTAAACATATTATCAAGAATATCATTTTGTTCCTGATAGTAATAATAGCTGAAAAAAAAGATATAATTAATAAAAAAAAGCAAATAACATATTACAGTGAACTACAATAGACTTCCGTATAATGCAGTTAATGTGTTATGTTACGCGTTATAGAAAATCGTATTATATGAGAATTTTTTTGGTACAAGACAAATAGTATAAGTTAATGTTTAAAATGACTATCGTTATGTCAACTTTTAATTTATAAATTAGAACAGTTTAAAAATAATATACATTACTAATGTATGTAAACAAAACTTTTTTATTTTATATAAATTTAAAAGAAGAAATAATTTGACAAATTCATTATAATTAGTCAAATAAAATCCGATAAGCAGTTTTGTAATATTGTTTAATACATAACGCATTGTACAAAGAATTGCGTTATATAAAAACAGTAATCGCAATATCTTGGCGCGTTACAGAAATTCACTCGACCAAATACCTTGCAAGAACTCGCATTCTATGGGAGTCTACTGTACTATTTAATAACTGTTGTTACTGAACACAGTGTAATTATACAATATTAAAATATGTAATTATACAATATTATATTCTAATCATATCCTACAAATTACGTAATATATGTTCCAGTATGGGTATGCACGCATACTTGGATGGCTGGCGCGTACTCTGTATATACGTATAAATTAATTATAGTTGTTTTTTTATTTATTGCAATTGTTAATAATTATATATAATTTATACTTTAATTACTGTTGATTCTACATTCTTAATTTATATGTGGTAATATAATAAAAATTCTTAGATACTTTTAATGTATTTAAAAAATGTAATAAAACAAATAGCTAAAATATGAAATATTATATCGACAAAAATGAAATGATACTTATTGAATAGTAAATTGCATAGCTATTTTAAAAATTTTCCTTCTATTATGAGAACACTTATTATTTCTCTTATTTTCCGAAGAATTTTAAAATGACAAAAAGGTATCTATATATTTCAAGAAAAATGATAAAAATAGTATCAAAAAGAATTATTTTTTAAAATTATTCTCAAAAATTACTTTAAGGTTATTAATATTTGTTTGATTATGAATGTGTAACAATATACTTACAATTAGTAAAATATTATAGTATCTGTATGATTTTAAGAACCAATAGTTTTAATAATTTTTGATTATTTATCATATTCAAAAACTATTATTAATGCTATATAACATTCTTGTTTGCTGTAAAATTAGCTGAATAAATTTGTTTATTTATCAATATTAAAATATTTTATGTGATTATTAGAAAAATTTCTAATAATTATTATTGAACTATATAAGTTACATAATTTAATAGAAATGAATAAAACATGTTTAATATATTTTTGTTAATATCATAAGAGTATTTGCCTTATATACATAAAACGCCAGATAAAATTTTGTATGGTTGTCATATCTAAGATATTAAAAAAGTGCATGATATATTATTATATTAAAAATAACCCACAGTACTTCTTTAAAAATATTTTTTGTATTATACATATTAAATAATATATTTAAATATACAAAAATCATGGTTCGTAATATGGTTTAATGAATTTAAATTAAAGCTTTTATATCATCATAATAATTTACAATATTTCTCTATATATATAAATATCTTTTACTGATGACATATTTATAACAGAAACAATGAAAAAATAGTTTATAAAACTCTATCTCAAAATTAGAAATATTTGTTTTAATTCTAATATCTAGTACACATTTTTTGTTTTCATGGTTACTGTTAAGTCGAGGTTTCAATATTAAGCTTGATTTGATTCAATAAAAATATTATGATTGGAAAAAATATTAGTTTGTATATGAAATATTATCTAGCATCTATTTATATTTTATATATCATTTAATTTGCATTATTAATTATTTTTAGGTATGCACAGAATATTATTACATCGATCTTTAAATATAAAGTACGATATTAGGTTATTTATATTAATATTTTTAATCAGGTATTTTTGTAATAAAAATATCATTAAGAAGCTGAAAATTTAAAAAAAATAACATATGTCAAATAAAATTAGGTATAGAGAAAGATATTACCTGAACAACAGATTCCGTTCCTGTAGATGTTGGAATATCTGATAAAAAGTTTTGTAGATCACTAAGTAAGATTTTGTTATTTGTACTTGCTGACCCAGGGGATGATGTTCCTGATGTTTTTGATGACGATTTATTATCACCTAAACAAAGATTTATATGAATCAGTGTATAGCACTTTATAATAAATATCTTTACCATTAGGTTTTGGAGACTCATTGGTAGATGCTGGCGAAGACACCATTTGTGTAGTTGGTCTTGTATTTGTAGTAACCCGAGTCAATGCAGTTGTTGTCGAAGCTCTAGTAGTTTGCACACCTTGAGATCTATTCATTGTACCCAATAAATTACCTAATCCAATTTGACCAACACCACCAAATAACTGCATTAATTGTTGTTGTGACATATTATTTAATAAATTTTGTAGATCTCCTTCTGGATTTGTACTGCTACTTCTTTGTGATCCAGGAGTTGGTGGATTGTTAAGAACTTCATTAATTTTTCTACAATATTCCTCATCTTTGTCTGTTTTGAGATCCTATATAACGAAAAAGTATTGATTAATAACTATTGCCTCGTTTTTCGGAATTAATATATATTAAATTAAACAATGTGCTTTTGTAATTATATTACTTTATAACTTATTTTGTTTATTAATCTTCCGTAAATATATTTTATCATGTATTTTTTTTATAATATGTAAATTTTATATACAGTATATCAAATTTTTTAATAAATTGAACAACAATTAAAAAAATTTAAGCATTAGACTTATAATCCTTTTATTGTCTTTATTATAACTTTCTAGTCGTTTTAACCCCCTTATAAATATATATATTATGCATGTAAGATGCAAATATAAATGAGTTCCTAAATTTTAATAATATTGATTTAACACTTATCTCACCTGTAGCCAAACAAAAAATTTCTTATTCGATGACTTGAATCGTAAAAGGTATACTCTCCCAGTTTTACATTGTGGAACATGTTTAAATTCACAATCGTCAGGAAAAATAATTAAATCCTATAAAAAAATGAAATATATTTATAAAATGCTTATAAAGATGTACGTAAATTTAAAAGAAAAATATAAATTTCATAAATAATAAAATTTCATATCGTTTTGATATTGTAATAAATATTAAGAATAATATAAATTATTTTTACATCTTCAACATATCCTGATACACGATCTTTCCAACAAAAATGCATTAATGAATCATCAGATTGATAAACGTAAAGTTGGCCTTTTCGAATATCTGGATAAACCATCTTTCCTTTCATAGTCATTTTGCCTGCTTTAAACTCAACCAAATTTTTAGGAGTACCGCGTGAGGCATTATTTCCGAAAAGTGCACCTCCTGACATACTTAGTTCTTTAAACACCTCTTTTTGTTTTGATAAATATATTAAGACTTCACACGCGGTTAATTTATGTTATACAGCGCGCTGATGACACTGCACTTTAAAATGGCGTGTTAAAAGATTTCCAATCTTACATAGAATTCTTAAATAAATGCGCCACGTAGCGGCAGAGTTTATAAGTACTACATTGTGTATCATCTTGATAGACATGAATTACTTAGATACAGATGTGATTCTTTATTAATGGCTGCATTTGATTTGCTAATTTAAATCTAATATTGAATAATCATGTAGCTTTATAATAATTAAAAATTATTTTTAAAATGAATTAATATTTAACAACCATTTTGTTGCTTATAATTTTTATATTAATTTCGAAACATAACTTTCTAATTTAATAATTTTCAATTTTTAAATTATTCATTTTATTTAATTTAGTTTAATATAATTCAAAATACCAAAATATTGGATTAATATTAAATTTTGATGAACATATTTAAAATCTACGAATCACATATCAAAATGAGTTTGATTGCTCGCTTTTTATACATAATTGTCATTTTTTCTATTTATTGGCTATTATATATTGTTCGTATTAAACAAAATATTATAAATTATTCCGTTATAAGTATATTTTAATTTTTGCCAAAATTTGTATCAGTGATTATTATCCAAAATATATGCGAGTATTACATAAATGTATGTTTGCGAGTAAAGTTTATACGAAAGGAATATTTCTTATACAATTTGGTATGGTTTTAGTAATAAAGTTTACAATATGCATATGTATATGTAAATATATATACAAACTTGTATATAAGTTATGTGTAATTTATTTTAGTAATTTTCATGAAATTTCTGTCAAATTTTCAATAACATATATAGGTTGTCCCAGCAATGGTAATACAACCGGGAAAGGAATGATTGTACATGAAGAAAGAAGTCGAAAATAAAAAATACATTTTTTTCATTAGAAGTTTCGTTGTCGAGAAAATCGACTTTATATTTAGAATATTTAGAATAATTGAATATTTTAACTTTGGCTTGTTAGATGTATGGATCATCAATATACCAGCGTACTCGGTGGATATTCAAAATCGATTTTCTTGACGAGTGCACGAACTACGGGGTTGGTGTAGTCGGTATTGTCGAATCTCGGACGAACCACTTTCTTTTATCGAAAACGACTCGAAACGAAGTGACATTCTGAGATAAGTGACGTGCACGTGCTACGGTAATTTACGTAATTACGCAACTGTTTCACGTGCTTCTGACACGGTTTCGATCTTCAAGGCCGTAACTATACAGGCGCTTTATATGCCGCAGTTTCTCTGCCAAAATAGAAATTAGCAGTTTTAATACAATTGACTACACAAGCATATGGGATGCATTCTGATATGCTTACGAAACGTCACTTGCTTATGATACACGTAGCTGGCGAAACACGTTGGTGATGCGATACATTGTTTAGTATCCAATTTGACTACACCGCAGTGACGTAACAACGACGACTTTGCTTTCTTTTCTTTTTTAACATTAAGCATAGAGTAACAAGGAGTCCAAGCTGCATCGTATCCAGTTTTATACTGAACTAATTCTTTTTGAACGCGATGTGTAAAACGCCTGTGTAGTTGCGGTCTAACTATTTGCTCGTGCTGTACACCGTATACATTTCTGTATAACTTTGATATGCAAAACGTGATATGCAAAATTTTCTATCTCTGTGAACTATTTGTCAACTATCTGTGTGATCTATGTCTCAGTCTGACATTTGGACATGCGGTGTGTACGGTTTCCATATTATTTCTTCCTCTTCTTCTCCTATTGTTTGAGCATGCGTTTAGCACGATTGCAATTTTTTTTCTCTATTCTTTTACCCCCTGGACGTGCTGCGTGCACTGTACGATTCTTTCCTTTTCTTTCTATCTAATATCAACACATATTATTATACGACTGTTATTCTCTTTCTTTATCTAGCGACGTATATATATTTACAGTTGATCGATAGTGCCTTGCCTAGTGAAAAGTGGTATTTGCACAAATGTTGACGCATACAGTGACACAGTCATATTGGTGCAGACAGAATACAATGTACTATGGCCAAAGAAATATTGCAAATTTGGTGGTTATATTGTAGGAAAGGATTTCAGAGAAACTACAGCTTCTGGATAGCTTCTTTATTCTTCGTATGCTAGCAGAATAGTGTCCCCAAAAACATCCCTCGTTGTTTTATAGGGCATGTCCCCTCTCCGTCGCCTTGTCTTCGCTTGTCCATAGCCTCATCCGCTGAGCTCCAGTCCAGACGTCCCAGCTTGGCGTCTAGCATCCCCATCTGTGGCTGTTGTCCTTGGGCCTCGGCAAGGCCTTCCTAGAACTCCAACGAAGAGCTTTCTCCTGCCGGAAGACAATGGGCAGCGGTGAAAATTGCCCACAATATATTGGTGGTTATATACATATGAAGAAGTTGTTCAAAATGTTGATTTCTACGACATATTAAAAAATCATCGAAATTTGTGAGACCCACCCCTCCCCCCCTTCGCCTTTTCTAAATAATTACCTTTGTTTCTTTAATAATGGTATATGACAAAAAATCGTAAAGAAAAAAAAAGATTAAAACAATAAATAGGATCGTTACCATTCGGAGCAATATTATCGCAAATACCAGATTCTACGGTAAAATCTTTTATGGAAGAATAAAAAAATCTTTGTTTTAATATATTTCATGTCAGAGATGTTGTATAAGGTGTTCGAAAATTCATGCAAGATTTGAATTTCACGCCATTTGTGCGATAAAGTATTGCCAACGAAAAAAAGGGGCAGCGTCACAGTTGACAGTTCAAGAGTATTCAAATGGAACGAAAATAAGTATCAGAAGTGCAGCAAAATATAAGTTCAAGTCTCGTGAATTTGCTAATAAGTCGGTAGAAAAAGACAGTCAGAATGTCGATGACCACCCTGATCGAGAATCAAAGAGAGCAATCACAGAAAAGGAAGAGAAAGTGATCGTTCGCCTTTTTCAGTGTTCATGGTTTCGGCACATTGCGCATATTCACAGATAATATGGACGTCAAAGGGGTGATTAAATTATACGAAAGAGGTTTTCTCAGATCCACTAAATATTGGTTCAATGCTGGAAGAGAGTGGGTTCTTCAAGAGGATAACGATCCAAAGTAGAGAAGCTGTCTCTGTATACTCAGCAGAAAAACAGAAACCGCTTTTAACGTGCTAGACGGACCATCCCGATCTCTTGGATGCTAACCCTATTAAAAATGTTTTGTTTAAAGTTGTTTGATTCAAGAAGATCGACTTTGAATATCCATCGAATACTCTGATATACCGTTGATCCATCTGTTTTGTTAGCTGAAGTTAAGTGCACGCGTACTCGGTGAATATTCAAAGTCGATTTTCTCGACAACGATGCTTCGAATGAAAAAATCGTATTCTTTATTTTCGATCTGTTCTTTCATGTAGAATTACCTCCTCCTCGATTGTATCCCTAATACTCATTTATCGATGATCTATTCATATAAGCCAAAGTTAAGTGCACACGTACTCGGTGAATATACAAAGCCGATTTTCTCGAAAACGAAGGTTCGAATGAAAAAATTTTATTCTCTTTTTTTCGATTCGTTTCTGCATGTAGAAGCACCCCCTTTCCGGTTGTACTACAGTTGCTGGGACACCCTGTATATAGATTTTACATTTATTATATCGATGTATCTATTATTATCACGTTCCATGCCACGTGTACCATTCGTGGTACACGTTAAACTTGATCTACAGGTCATGTGTACCATAAATGGTACACGCAGATATATTTATTTAATGCGCTGAAAACATGTTTTATGAGAAATTTAATTTTGTAAAATATGTTTCCACTAAAAGAATGATTACACAAAATGCACTATAGAACAGAGCACATAAATTTGTTTAATTGTTATATATTCAATAATTATTAATTACATGTAATGGTTGACTTGTTTAAAGCAAGGGATGCATAAAACTGGGTTATTCGGGCAATCGCTACAGAACGTCACTACTCTTCCAGTTCTTTTTACTAATCGAAAATTTTCGAACTGACTCACTTTTACAATCGAACTGATTGTAGCGTCACATGTACCATAAACGGTACATTATAACTACTCTAAACAAGCTAATTACCTATGGATTGATGATGTAATGACATATTGTGTGATAACATATCAATTTGTATCCAAAACGACAAATGGTCTGGAGATCATGTCGGGCAAAAACGGCTTGGCACGGAACGCGTTAAATTAATGTGGAAATTCTATTTGAGACCTCAAATATTATGTAGAATCCCGAAACGAGATTTCAACGTTAAGTGGGATCAAGGTGAAAGGTAGCAAAGTGTGGTGTAAAAGACGAAGTCACAGCTAGTGAATCCGCGAGAAGCCCTCACTGGGTGACTACATCCGACAGCTCACTATGTAACTAATAACAACGATTAACGATTAACTAACTGTAGCCACACTCAATAGCAACTAGCAACTACTCTTAACTGACTACTCTCTTGAGAACTCTCGTGTACTGTCCCAAAGAACTCTTCCAAAAGACTCTCGCTAAAGACTCTCGCTCGAAGACTCTTGCACCCTTATTTAAATCATACACTCTATCCTCTTTCATACTTATGCTCTCCGTCTCAATCACGCTTTCTTCACGCACTCTTCACAGCCTTGTCCTCGGTGGGTCACGTAACCTAAACACTCAGAGACGCATTCCTAGACTCTTCACTTGAAACCGATACTTCCATAGATATCCCATTCATATGATTCTTGCGCACGGTCACCCATCCTTCCGCACGCACTCCAGATAACACCCTGAACGCTCGAGCCAAACCCGAAACCGCTGTTTATTATCCTCTATTTTCGAGGAACGGCCCAAACGTTCCTACGCGCTTTACAGGTATACGTAGAGAAAAGGGCACTGTCACAGACGGTGACCTCATGCCCTAATCACGCCACGCTCACAATTCCTACATTAATAATAATAGTGTCATTGAATAATTGTGCGTTGTTGTAGAATTTACTCACAGTGATTGACTTCATCTTATTATCGGTTTTGATTTTCTTCTCTAGACGTGGACAGCTTATATTTTGCTATGTCAATTCGTTTGTTTAGATGCAAGGCTTCTTTAAATGTATCGCCTTCCGTGAGTTCTCTTGACACTCGACCTCTACCTGGACGCATGCAAACACGTGTATGCAAATGCTCTTACACACGTACGCGGCAGGTTTGCGCGCGGCTGCAGGCCAAGGTAGAGCTGCCGCTGGAAATAAGGGAAAAAGAAGCATTCGCAAATGAGTAACTGCGTTACCGCAGCTTCTTTTCACTCTTTTTATTCTTCCGCACCGTGTAAAGTCCACGCTGCGACGAGGAACGCGAAATTTTTAAGAATACGCGCATTTCAGTCGACCTTCTGTTTCGATTGGCAATTTTGACGAATCGGTTAATACGGATGGATTTCGGATGGCTGCTTGAATTATTTTTGTTGCTCGCGTGTTTGTTGATTTCTGGTTTTGGGGATTGTTTGGAGAAATTGTGGAATGACTTTTGCGACTATTGTTCTTGGATTAATTGTTTTTAAAGGGTTTATTGTTTGTTTTCTGAGTTCATTTGGCTAGTAGATTCATTTGAATACGAAATTATAGTTTGCTGAATCATTTTTTCTCTTTAATCAATTATATTTTGTAAATTTATTATTTTCTTTTTCGCTCTTACTGAAATATAGTTTATTCATTAATTATATTAATGAATATATTATTTGTTCTCATTAAATTATATTGTATAATTATCGATATTGGTTATCAATTTTTTTCACAGGTCTAATTATCGAATAGTTAAATTTAGTTTGCGTACAGGATAATTGAAAAGCTAAAGTAGGATAATTTGGAAATAGGAACAATAATGGGGGCTTAATAAACTTGTATCGTGACAATTTTCGACTTCTTCGCAAACCTACCTACAAAATTATGATTTTTATCATTTTTCTCTGGGCGATAATTGCGCGTGGGAAATAATTGCAATGCAAAGTTTGTAGAAAATTTTATTGCTTCTCGTAGGGAGGACGGCGGCATGAATAAATGTTGAAGAATTGTAATAAATCTTGAATTATCAGGATTACCCTAATCTTTATTAAGTTAGACGTCTATAGTTGTTTCTTTTATTTTAACCATTAGAGTACTAGTTTATTTTTTGTTAGTACAAAAAACCAAATTGAACAGATCCTTCTTTCCACTATTTATATTTATTTGACCTACTATTTTCCTTTATCAACCAAATATAGTCTGTGCAACACTTTTCATAACTCATTATTGAACCTATTTGGAAATTTATCCCATTTATGAATTTATATCCATACTTATTGTGGGCAACTTTCACCGTTGCCCATTGTCTTCCGGTGGGAGAAAGCCCTTCGTTGGAGTTCTAGGAAGACATCGTCCAGGTCCAAAAACAACAGCCACAGATGAGGATGCTTAGAAGCCAAGCTGGGGCGTCTAGGGCTACTGACACGCGAAGACGAGGTGACGGAGTGGGGACACGCCGTATAAAACAGCGAGGGATGTGTTTTTGGGGCATTAGCTCACCGGCATACAGCGGAAATAAAGCAGTTGCTCACAAATTTTTTAATAATTTTTTAATAAAGATATTTATTTTTCACAATTTCTTATGCCAGTATGTATTCATTACAAAATAATAAGAACACAATGCAAGGAAAACAGTTTTCTATAGCAATCTTATTTACTACAGACGGAACACAAAAATGTAAATAATCGTTACATACAGGAAATACAAAATTGTATTCTTATTATTTTGTAATGAATATATACTAGCATAGGAAATTGTGAAAAATAAATATTTTTATTAAAAAATTTGATTTGCAGTTGTTTGTTTACAATGTTTTCAAAGGCGAAAAATGAATACAAAATAAAAAATAAATTGAAGAAAGAAAAATCAACGAGAGCAGGGATTCGAACAGCTAGGCCATAACACTATTTAAAAACTATGGAAATGAAGCTCTAGTTACAGAACTAATAAAACTTGAAAACTTTAATTGCAAATATCTCAAAAACATATTGAGTGATGGCGGGTATAATGGTATATATTCTTGTGCTGCATGAAGAAATCTACAAACCCACAAAGTTTCAATTAAATCGGTGAACCGAAGGACTTGCACTTTCCTTGTCAGTAGCAAAACGACTATTTACTCAAATCGGCTACATTATTTTATAATTGAAATTTTGCTTTTTAAGAATTTTAACAATTTTTAAGAAAGTTGTTCAAAAATAGCTCAACAGGTTAATCAGTGCTATTAGTATTATCAATTATTTCTTTGATCTTTGAATGCGTAGATCACGAGTAAAAAATGATCCGATGTTTCAACTTGCAATTAGCTGAATAAATCAATCATTACGACTAATATTATTATATTATCATCAACCATTATTATTAGCAGTATTAATCACTCTTATTATTATTGTGGTAACGCGAACTGAAGGACCCTAAGAAGGGAAATGTCAAGAATGATAGCGGAGCGAATGAGTGCGTGATCTCACAATTAGTTCCAAGTGAATGCATGGGAACCCTTGGGCCGCTTCTTGAAAACGGGAGATAATAAACAGCGGCTTCGAGCTCGACTCGAGCGTTCACGAGTGATATTTAGAATGCGTGCGAAAGGACAAATGACCGCGCGTAAAGATTGTACGAACGAGATATTTATGACTTGTATCGAAAGCGAGTAATAAGCAAAAGGTTTGGAAAGCGTCCGAGTGTTTCAAGTATCTGGCCTACCGAGGATGAGCACGCGTGAGAAATGAGTAATCGAGGAAGAAAGCTGGCATATGGAAGAAGAGAGAGCGTTAGGTTTAAATAAGTGTGCAAGGGTGTGGACGAGGTAGTATGTAAAAAGAGTCATAGTGAGAATATAGAGAATCGGAGTGAGGATATAGAGAATCGTAATGGAAATATAGAGAGTCGTAGTGAGAGTATGTAAAGTGTGCGTAGAGCGTTTACGATGGTAATAGAGTTTCAAAGAGTCGTAGTTACAATTGTAAGAAAAATCAAGTTTTATTTAACTTAAATAAATCTGTTAAACCGGCAGATTTTTGTCTGCAAAGGGATAATCCGAGAATAATCCTACATTATTAATATTATTATTTTCAGTATCTAGTATTATTAATTATTTTTTAACAGAATTATAAGAAAGAAATAAAATATCACCGAACGAGTTAATTATCCAATAATAAGAAAAATTCTGACTAATATATCTAATATCGTTATATGTAATATAATTAAAGATTTATATAGAATTATATTATAATCGAATATTAATATTGGATATAATATATGCAATGAAATACATCAATATGTATGAATATAATTATCACAAAAGATCGATAAAATGACCAACTAAAATGCTCGATAAAATTTCTACATTGGAATAAGGAATTATTGGGATTATGAGTAAAAAGAAATAACTATCTGTATTTTATAATTATCTTTATTCTATCCTAAGGAAGGTATATATTAAGTATTCTGACTGTTCGCGTAGAGAGTCAAAACTAGAGTGAAGAAAAAGGGTATGCGATTGCAGCTCGTCCTGGTTGTAATCAGTAGATAAGGATTGCCCCATCTTAATGTCGGGCGATGACAACGGTGTATATAAGATCGGGTTCGACCCGAGTGTTTGGCGCGGAAAAGACAAGTGATGGCGACGGGTCCTTTTGTGGGAATGCCTGTGGAATGATTGATAGAGAAAGCGTCTGTGTGGAATGAGATGGATCTGGCTTTAAATAGGGATGCAAGGGCGCGAGGCACATAGATGGTGTGTAGTCGAGAATAGAGGATTGCGTGATAATTTACGTGTTAATTTTTTCGCGTAACACTGGTCCCCTAATTCTTATCTAACTTGTGAAATAAACACTTCACGCGTTCCCGGAACCTCTTCGGCGCATAGTTTAAAGATATATCGATTTGTCCTAAGAGATTAATTTTTGTATGATCTATACGTTAAGACGTATCTTATTTTCAACAGATCTTTTTTCAACATCCTGCATAAAGCATACCAATCTATTACAAAGTATATTAATTAGATACTTTTTATATCTCGGCAGCTATTATAAACGAACCATTTCTTATTTTCAACACTGTATAATACGTAATGAAGAATCGGCATGAGTGAATTGTAAATTTTTGCGAGAACAGGACGTGGTTAATCTTGATTTCTAATTGAAGCCGCTGAATGACCTTGAATTCAGTCGAAGACACTCGTTCCTCGCGCACTTACGCTACCGCCAGATGCAAATTACGCTCGGCGAATATTGAAAATTGAGTCTATAATTGTTCGTGACCGACCCAAAGTCGAAGACCTCTCGATCCTGGAAAGGAGAACCGTGTCTTTTGCTCGACGACATTCGACACGGGGCGAATTCGAACGAATTTATGGTTTATTGGATTAACGGGTCGAGGGATCGATATTGATTCGACATTTACAAATTAAATACTTTGGAAATATCAAATAAAATTCGATGGCTGGTGAATCGAAATGTTAATAAAAATCGAACAGTAATTGAATTAAACGTGGAAAAATGGAAATAGATAATTTTAATTGGGTTCGAGATTTTCGGGGTTTACTTTTGGCTAATCAAAGTACGGAATATCTAAGCAATCGTGTTTAGGGTGGCATAATTTTTGAAAATTGATTGCAAGTCGAATTTGGAAATTCTAATATACAAAAGGTGTCGAATTATGATTACTTAATCGGATGATTTTTGTAATGAATGAGAAATTTTTCAAATTTTTCTCCGATAATTTATTTCATCGAATATGGAGATAAAATTTAGAGTGAGAATACTAATAATAATACTAATAAACAGACAATGTAGCTTATAAATATTCAAATGGAAGAATTATATTTGTATATATTTGTATATTGATATTTAAATAATATTTAATATTTATGGATATTGTAGGAATGTTGGGTAGGCAACAGAATAAGCAGTGATGTAAATATAAAAATGATTTATTCTAAACTAAAACTTATTCTAAGCGCTAATAACTCTCGGCTGACTCTTACTCGCAATCTCTTAATAAACTCTATGACTGACTCCTTCGTGTCTTTGCACTCTTATTTAAACCTTGCACTCTGTCTTCTTTCATACTCATGTTCTCTTACTCAATCGGTGGGTCACGTATCCTAAACACTCAGACGCATTTCTAGGCTTTCACTCTTCACATGCATTCGACTTTATCGTAAACATCCCTTACATTCGGTCCTCTTGCACGCGGTCACTTTCATTCCAAGTCCAAACACTCTTGACATTCTTTCAGGGCCGTACTTATTCCTTTCCTACAATATTTAATATTTATTTCATCAATTATATTCAAATGATAAATATTTAATGCTTATATAATATTAAGTATTTAGTATTAAATACTTTTAATAAATATTAATTTAATAAATATTATACATAACTCTTAGAAGTTATATAATTACACTTGTGGTAAAAAAGGATCGGGTTTATAAAGATTTGACTTTAAACTTGAATTATATTTTATTCTGTACAAATGCGTGGAGGTTTGATTCTTGCGAGATGCGTGATGCAGACCGTTGACCGTCGAAAGAGTGACTTCGCTTGAACCCTTCGGCCAGGTTCTTATAGGTCCTATGACGACCCATTGCGTCACTCGGTTCTGCTTCGAGAATTGATAATCTTGATGGTCCCTCGAAGCAAACATAGATATCGATGCAGGGTAACGCCATCCAAATAAAGGCTCCTCTCACACACTGTATATTAATTTTGTGCAATTTCGATTCGTTACGTTTGGAATTGTTTCTTTCATCGTACCTCAAAGGAAGTATTAAAATTCCAAAGTGAATTATTAGATATATATTTCCTTATCGAGACCTTCGAGATATTATCACGTATCCAGAAATTTCCTCTTTGTCGGCTGTTAATTAGAATGCAATCTTCGTTTGGCGATGCGTTCTGATAATTTCGATATCACTTATGCGCGTTTAGCAGGTGAATACCTAACTAGTCACCTGCCGAAATTTGTGATACATAAATTTGCGGTACTGTCAAACATTGCACCCAGCTGTAGTATATTGTTACAAATCGCGAGTGTAATTCTTATCCTTCAAGTTCGATCGCTGGATTGCCGAAGAATTCTAAAACGTCAGAATAGATTTTCCCTACTGAAAAAGGTGACAGCACTCTCTGAACTTCGATAGAAGACGTTCCTTTTATAGTCAACATCCGATTGTTATTGAAACCGAACATTCTGGGAGGTGCTGGATTGTTCTACACTGAAGTTATGATCCGCTCTTCTTGGCCGAATACCGGGTGGATATGATCTCGTAACAATATGTTCATTTTTGATACTTTTGCCTCACCTGTAAACTTGTGGAATAATTTGCAAATAGGAATATGAATATTTTCTTAATTTACAGAAACTTATCATAGAATTCTTATTTCTGTAATAACTTTAATAACTATTATATTTTAAATGTACGATACCTATCCTTTGTACTAGTATATTATGCTATGTACAAGAGTATATACTAATCATTATTATTTATGCATAAACCATTTAAACACGCGTTATAGTGTTGGATGGCTAATGATTCGTTGGCCCTTAGTCACTAGAAGGACCTGGCTGATATATATATATATATAGACCTATTTCAGAGTGCAAAAACAATTGACTCATTCC
>NW_016909550.1:918675-921920 GCF_001483705.2 Eufriesea mexicana | reverse complement strand
CCCCCCCCCCCCCTCCGCGCCCAAACTAACATTATATAAACGCCCACAAAATATGCGAAAGGACAGTTTGAGGACAGTCTCAGTACAGTTTCAACACAGTTTCAGTACAGTTTTCAGTTCAGTAGTCAGTTCAGTCAGTTTCAGTTTCAAGTTCTGTTTTGTTTATTTCCTCTCCGCCGACTTGTATCTTTCTAACGTAGCCTTGTTGCTAGAACCCGTGTTGTATATTGAAATCCGGGTTCCAACAATAGCTTGCTAGGTTCCATTGTCAATAAGACACAACCAAGGAATGTAAATAATTTTGAATACCATAAGCGACTTAAAAATAAAAATAAATTAAAATTATCTTTAAAATTCAAATCACCAAGCAACAATAACAATGAAATTTTGAAATAAATTGCGAATTCACGGAATCAAGTCGTTTATGAATATTACTATTTAATCAACAATACTACTTGTATCATTATAAGGATGCCAAAAATCAAAAAATAAAAAGGTTTTATTTTGTCTTCAGCTTACAGAAATAACGTGTATGTGTCTGTTGTTTTATCGAAGGAATATCGGGTCTGCGCGAACGGTTTGAGATGCCGGAAATGGACAGAACAAAATGAACAGAATGAAACAAACACCAAACATGATTATGATTAAATTATGACTAAAAGTAAGAAAATGATACCGAAATAACGTAATGACTCACGTCAATTACAAACTATTTTCACGAGAATTCTTCAAGGTTTCTCAATTCAGGACTTCCACTGTGTCGCCGAGACTCCTGTTTTTATCCCCTTCGCAGAGCTTGATGACGTGCTTTTATCAATCGCTAATTAGCTGATATGATTCTGCCGATTAGCGATTTAAAATTCACTCGCAAAATGTGAAAATTATGCCACCTTGCGGATCCGCGATTCGCTCCTTGTGACGATCACGATTCCGTTGACCTACGTTTCACCTCTCCGCAAAGACCACGCAAATTAGCCTTTCTTTTAAAAATAGTCTTTTATAACGACATCAGTTGATTTTCAATTTGTTTTCCAAAATAATACACTGGCATAGCTCATTGACCAGATTGAAATTTGTTTTTCTAAAAATATCATCCCACATTATTATATACTTAATACTAATTACATATTTACCACTATAATTCTTTTCAATGCTACAAATTTGTATCCTAACAAAGGAATACAAAAATATTAACGGAGATTAATACTTGCATACTTTCATTGATAATGTATACACCATTTCACTCGCAATCATTTTCCAAACGATCCTTAAAGTGATTTTCCGTTCTTTCCGAGTCATTTCGTCAAACTCTAACACTCTATATCGAAGAGTCACTCCTTGCGTCAGCTGCAGAAAACTTAATAAATGGACCTTTCCAATCGATCACAACCGATCCGCGATCTCGTTCACAGTGAAAGACACGACGACGGTGAACTCCGTGCCTTGGCGTTGATAAGTTTCCGTTCCATTTGCATCGTCATATAAATTCCGGTTGCACATCGAAATTTGGAAAGACAATTTGGAAATATTTGGGAAACATTTCGATCCGAACGATTGTGAGATTTTCCCTTGAATCGTCATGACTGGAGGTGCGAGTCACGAGTTTACCCCCTTGAACCTCGCGACTATATTTCATATTTCACTTATGGCAACGCGATGTATTAATACCGTATATTCTTGTAAATTTTGTCGAATTTTGAGATGAATAAGAATTATAGCTGCAAAATATTTCGAGCAAAATGTTGATCAAAAATATACTATATACTAAATAACGATATATTAAATATTTTAAAACACTATGAATATCTTTATATTCATATTCATCTGTTATCTTACAAATCTTTGCCAGGCCCTTTCTAACCTTTTCATATTTCCAATTATTTTTATATTTTTTCCAATTTCTGATTCCTGACTTTAGATTTCTTCGGCATTTCATCTTCTTTATGCCGTTAGTTGGTAGTAACGAGTATTTCTCTATAATTTGGTAGAATTTGGTTACAGTGGAGATTCGAATTATGAGAATTGGTTTACAATTTCTAATATCTGATTTGAGATTTTTTCCTCATTTCATTTTTTTCTGAAAGGTGTTGCTCGTTTGACCATAGTATTTCTGCATTATTTTGAAGATGGTACGAATTATGCATAGCTTACAGTGTAAGGAGCCCTTTTCGAATATTTGGCAGATGATTCATATTCTATATTGGTTATAGTACACGGATCCCAGTTTGGAAGTTAGTGTTACGAGGACCATATCGATTTTTCTAATACCTCTTCTCAGATTTCACCGCTTTTTCTTTTAGTTTGTATGTTGTTACACGTTATTTGTTTCTATTTCTTTACTATTTAGTAGATAATGTGTGTTTCATAATGCGTGTTTCATAATGCGTGTTTCATAATATATTACACGGATAATAATTTCGTAAGATATTGTTCGGATCCTTGAGTCTTGTGTACAATATTCTTATTCGTGATATCTGTTTTCAGGATACTTCGCTTTTGTAATAATTTGCATATTATTATTTGTTATTTGATCGGAAGTCTGCATTATTTGGTAGATAATACATGCTTTATATCGCTTATAGCACACGGTTACCGTGTTTGATCTCTGGGACTCCGGTCTTTGGTTATGAATAGATTTCCCTTATTCCCATTCTTACGCGCTTTGTTAAAATTTCTACATTATTAAATCAATTTGTAATTTGCTCGTATTTCTCTATTATTCTTGCCCCGCTACAGTCTTACGCCTTGGGGGACCACCTGGCATCTTGAAATTCGTGATGTTCCTGTCGCAACGTTCCTGGTATGGAGGGGAGCGGCAGCATGGGCCAGCTTGGTGTCGAAGGCGCTGCCTGTACCTGACCAGGGGCAGGAGCGACAAAACTTGGGAGGCGTGCATCTTAGGCCTCCCGTTGGTGGGGGCCTCGCCGGAAGGATCCTCAGTTTTATCTTCGGGGATCCCGTGGTTGGTAGATTGACAGCTGGAGTGAAGGGTGCTTGTGCCGCTCGGACACGCGTCTCCGCGAGAGCGGCACGGAGACGATCGGAGGAGCAACGACGCGAAATGCCGAACCGCTGGTGGTATCCGGTTCAGTGCTTGATATACCAGAGTGGTATGATGGGCTTTGAGTTCGGCGTACGCGCACATCTCGTTTTCACTCATGTTGCAGATTTAAGGTTAAAAAATACACAGTGCACGCGTATTTAGCGAAATAGTAATTTAACTAAGAATATATATATATATATAT
>NW_016909550.1:833783-917052 GCF_001483705.2 Eufriesea mexicana | reverse complement strand
TATATATATATATATATACACGCAACTGCACGTCGAGAGTTAAAAAGAACAAACGGTTGGCCATTTGCGGCTTTCAACTGTTTTTATCGGTTTCATTATTGCTAGGGTTTTAAATGTCGGTGACGTCTTAGGACAGATCGACGATGTATATCGTTATCTTTCAACAGTCTGTCTCTGCTCTAGCAGAGTAACAAAATGGGCATTAAAACTTCGCGGAGAATGGAATTACGATGTCGACGTACGAGATATCGACGTAGCCGCATTCTCGCGAAAGAGGCAAGCAAACGCCCGGTCACTGCTGTTGTGGGAACTCGGATTTCAATATACAATACAGGTTCTAGCAACAAGGCTACGTTGGAAAAATACAAGTCGGCGGAGAGGAAAAAATCTAAACTGAAAACTGACCTTTCGCAAATTTTGTGGGTGATTATATAATGTTAGTTTTTGGTGGGATGAAGATGACCATTGGCCCTTAGTGAAAGTAGGAATGAGTCAATTGTTTTGGACTCTGAAATTGGTCTGCGTTTATCAGCCAGACCCTTCTAGTGATTAAGGGCCAACGAATCGTTAGTCATCCAACATTGTGCAGAGAAAACCTTTCTGTCCAGCCGTACACGAACAAGGGAGGGCACCGCCTCGCACCCTCGAAATTAGCCGCCACGACGAAAAGGGCATAGTGTTCACGTGGGACGGGAGGGAGTAAAGAATAGCGGACCGATTTTTTGGGAAATAATGGAGCCGAGTTCAGCGGCTCTGCAGTACCGAGCGAATCCACGACGAGACAAGAACGAGTTCTTGTCAATGAGGTAGTGTGAACAATTTTTGCAAATATCTCGGAAAATGAGGACAAGGGTCAATTATTGTTCGAATAAAAGGTGTTCAGAATCTCGTCCTCTATAACATGTTCAAAAATCATAGGGATTGACTCATGCATTCGGCAGTTTTTAACAATTTCATGTTTCCTCTTAAAAAAACTAGTAAAAACACATTACATTTTCTCGCTCCCCCGATCTATATTTCTTATTGAGGCACAAATAAAGCCTTCTGTGAAAAAATGGAAAAAAAACACGCGTTTAGGGCAAAGCCGTTAAACTGCATATTTACCCCCTTTTTTTTCTAATTGACCGAAAATCTTCCGCGCTTTGCAAATTTTCTTCTTGGTTTTCAAATGTAGTTTTATTTTGTAGTTCTTCCAAAAATTCATTATATGAGAGCAAACAATTTTGAAATTTTCTATTAAATTTTGCACTGCGCATCGTTGAAGGATCATTTTGAGTTTAGTGACATACTAATTGTTTAGCTAAATCCAGCCCCTTTTTTACAACATAACTGAGGCTTGAAACGAATTCGTTATCCGTGCTTTTTTCTACAAATGCATTTGAGGTAGATTCGTCAATTAATTTCTCATAAATGTCAACTACATACAAAGTGCTGCTATGGATAAATTTTTTAAGCCGTTTGAGTTGTTGGAATATTCTTGTACGAAAAGTTGGTTACAAGGAGACTGCGTTATAGAATAGAGAAAGAGTGATTGAGAGAGGGGAGAGAGATGGGAGAGAGGAGAGAGACGTAAATATCCATGGAGGCCTAGGTAAGCCACTTCGCACAGGAACTAGAAGGGGTCAAACAAAAGGCAAAGCAGCAGTGGTAAGAAGTGATAGTTGGTACTATATTAGGGACGAGTGACACTCACTAGTTGGTGCCACTTCGTGAAAACCAAAAGAAGGACCGCGTAGCGTAGAGAAGCTAATAGTAGCAGACCGTGCTTTCGATCTACGAAAGTTTTATTAAAGAAGAAAAAATATGGAAAAATCGTTGCCGGGTGTTTCGTTGTTAACGGGTTCGAACTACCTTGTGTAGGCTATGAAAATGGAAGTCATTGTTAGTCTAAAAAGGCTGGATTGCGTGTTTCGAGAGGAAAAGCCAGAGGAATCAGCGACGGAGAAAGTGAAAGCGGAATGAGAATCGAGAAATCAGCAAGTAATAGCGTACATTCGGTTACATCTATCCGACGAGCAAGCTCTGCAATTCGGAACGGAAAGGGACGCACAGCGATTGTGGAACAAAATTAAGAATGTCTACGCAGGATCGGCGGCAGATCAAAGAATTGACGGCGAAAACGACTTAAAGTATCTATGCATAGGAGACAAAGAAACCGTGGGTGAGTACATTGCTCGAGCATGTGGCATCGCAATAAAATGTGCTTCGTTCGAACTACAAGTAATGCCACGAGGGCTCGCCTATTATACGGTTAGAGGCATTAACAACCAGTATAAAGATATACGAAAAATTTTGAAAACGCAACAAGATAAAATAATAGAAGAGATCCAGGAGATATTGAAAGAAAAAGAGAAAGAAATGGTGCGAAGAGACGGTTACCGAAAGGTCACAGATGGGGCCACCTATGCTGTTTAAAAGAGACATTCAAATTCGAAACGATGTTACGAGTGCGGAGAAATAGGACTTATAGCCAAAACATGCTGGTATTGAAGGAGCGAGAAGGACGCAAGGCAATTCGAATAAAACCAGACCAAAGAAAAACCAAGGTATATTGATCAACTCGAAGGGGAACGAATACATTAACACGTTGAACGCCACGCCAGTTTTACAGTGATTTGACGTGGCGTCATGATGAATTTTCTATCGTACGATGCATATTGTGTTAAAATATTATTTACAACAGATAAGATGAGTTGCATAATCGCGTTTAATGTACTTTTCGTGGTGCGGGTCGCCGGTGACCCCCGAGGCGCTGTAGACCTCTTTTGCCATTATCAATTGTTTAAAAAGCAACTCGAAAAAATATTTCAATTCCCTATTTTAGAACGAAAAACCGTCGTCACGAATTTAAAAAGAAACCTGCAAGTGTTCGAAATGTAAGGCGATTTTGCAAAGTGTGCTATGAAAATAATTCAAATCAGCTAGGAAGAATGAGAGCAAAGAATTGCACTAAGAAAAGTGGCGATATATTGTGCCGACTGTTTTGGTTCACCTTCTCTTCGTATAAATAATATTAGTTTTGCATGTTCTGTATGGGATTAATTTCTTCGAAACATTATAATAACAATGGTACTATTTAAAAATTTATCAGTACCGATATTTACTCTAATTATGTATTTTTACTAATGGTCGCGTCGCCGATCACCGGTAGCTCCCGTGGCGCCACCGCCGAGTTGAGTGCCGGTCACCGGTGACTCCCATGGCATTCAACGTGTTAAGAAGAGGTCAGCCAATAATATTACGAGAGGCGGTGACGACCATAATAAGGTATACGCGTTTAATGTAAACAATTCTGCGAGCGAAGGTAATAATGTACAATGCGTAAATAACTCGTGACTGTTCGATAGCGGGGCATCTAACCATATGGTGAACGAATTAAAATGGTTTATCGACATAGATTTTCAGATTGGAGAACTCAGTCAAGCTGGAGAGAACTCCAAATTAAAATATGAGGGTATCGGCACCGTCAGGATGAAAATACGGCAGGATGCGAACGAGGGGGTTACGATAATCACGAGTAATGTTCTTTATGTTTCAAAACTCAAAGAAAATCTACTATCGATTACAACGCTCATGCCGAAAGGCTATACTATTATACAAAAAGGCGATACGATCACCGTATATAACCAACAAGGTAACAAAGTTATAAATGGCGAACTGAACGATAAACGCGTAAAATTTTCAGCAAATCCTTATGTTGATATAAATTCGGAACAATTATCATATAATGTAGAGAGAACGACAGATAATAACTTTCGAATTTGGCACAAGCGTCTAGGACAGATTAATAACGAGTATTTAACAAAAATGTGTATAGAAAAAATGGTCGAAGGTATTCATATGTCTCCTTTCGATGAAAACTTTGTTTGCGATAGCTGTAATCATGGAAAAATAAATAGGAAACCTCATAGAATAATCACGCGAAATGAAAGTAAATCGTCATTAGAACTACTGCATGCAGATATTTGTGGGCCGATGCCAATTCCTTCGCTGAATGGATCACGATATATGATAGTTTTCGTAGATGATTATTCCGGTATGTACTTTACGTACTTTGTGAAATATAAAAGTGAGCTATTAGATAAATTCAGGTTATTTAAAGAGAAATACGAAAATTTAATTGATATAAAAATTAAACGAATAAGAACAGATAATGGCCACGAATTCGTGAACAGCGAAGTAGATCATTTTCTGGAAATAAACGGAATATTACGTGGAAAAACGATTCCCTACAACCCCGAAAGCAACGGAAAGGCCGAAAGGTCAAATCGAGCAATAACTTGAGCGTGGACAAATTTTACTACACGATAGTAAACTACCAACTGAATTTTGAGCAGAGACAGCAGCGTACAGTAGCCACCTTAGCAACATCACGCCTCGATAAAACAAGTCCAGAACATCGTTTGAATTATTTTTTAAGATAAAGCCTAATATTAATTATTTAAGAATCTTTGTAAGTGTCGCTTATTTCCATATACCGAAACAGAAACGCAATAAATTAGAAATGCCTGGTAAAGTTGGAGTAATGATAGGTTACTCTAGGGACAGGCGTGGGTACAGAATCTATGATCCGAAGAATAAGCAAGTCATAGAAAAAAGGTCCGTTAAATTTAACGAATTTGATTTAGGTAAAAAATTCTTGGAAAGGGGAAATTATAAAGGAATATATAATTACGAATATGACAGAGCGATACCGAATGATGAAACAGAAATCGATTTGGATAGGGGAGAAACGACGGATGAATACGAGGATATTGACGAAATTGCGGAGAACAATTCCAGTCAAGATATAGAAGAGTCTAGCACAAATAGGTTAGATCGTGGAACGGATCACGAAAACGTGAACGTATCACGGACGAAGGGCAGACGTAAAGGCTTGACGCGAGAGGCAATTGAATTTAGAAAGAATTTGCATAGAATAGTGGAACAGAGAAGGGATGAAGAAGGGAACTTACGTAGGTCGGAAGGAATCAAAGGCAGAAATCAGGAAAATTTGATTGAAGAAATTAAAATACCAATGAATAATCTCGAAGCAACGCAAAGCGTAGATTGGTATAAGTGGGAGAGAGCGATGTTAAACGAAATAGATTCAATAGAGAAACGATCCGTATGGAAGGTAGTTAACAAGCCAAATAACGAAAGAATTGTCAAAGGGAAGTGGGTATTCACCTTAAAAGATAATGACGAACATAATATCCGATTTAAAACACGCTTAGTAGCCGCTGGTTATAATTAAATTAAATATCGAGATTATAATGAGTCCTATTCATCGGTGACATCAATAGAGGCATGTCGTATGATGATGTGTTTAGCTGTAAATTGGCATTTTCGTCTGCTCGACGTAAAGACCGCCTATTTACACGGGGACATTAAAGTAACGGTATACCTTAGCTTACCCTCAGGATTCGAAAGAAGGTATGGTGAAGGGAGAGTCTTAAAGCTAGAAAAAAGCATTTACGGACTCGCACAATCAGGAAGAAATTGGTACATTAATTTTAAGAATACTATCATAGGAATAGGATTCAAACAACTAATGTCAGAGAACTGCACATTTTTTTAAAAACAAGACAACGACTATATTATTATGTCCATATACGTCGATGACTTTACAATTTTTTATAACGATAAAGGGGTATGCGATTCTATACTATCACAACTCGAGGAATCGTACGAAATCACTGAAACGATGAATACGAGCACCTTTCTAAACATAAAAATTGAACGGTTTAAAATAGGAATCTGACTATCACAAGCCAAGTACATTGAAAATTTATTAATCAAGCACAATATGAACGACTGTAATATAGTTACTATACCCATAGTACCGGTAGAGGATAAATCATTCGAACCAAGGAAAGACAGCATTGAACAAGAAATGTATCAGGAGTTAATTGGAGAATTGTTATATTTATCAAGTCAACTGGGCCAGTCATTCATACTTATCACAATCATACTTATCACAATACAACAGTCGATCTGAGAAGCGACATCTTGTATTAGTTAAGAAAGTGTTGCAACATCTATGTGGTACGAAAGATAAAATGCTTTTTTATAGTACGAATCATGGCGTTTAAAGGCGTACGCAGACGCGAGCTGGGGAAACGGAGAAGGTGGAAAGTCATTCTCAGGGGGAGCGATATTAATTGGCGATTCTCTAGTTACATGGTTATCAAACAAACAGAAGTGCGTTGGCCTTTCGACATGTATCGTTGAATTGTCCGCATTCTCCGAGACGGAGAAAGATATTAATTGGGTTACGAATATTTTAAATGAAATCAATCTCTAAATATTTTATCGTAATCCTATAACTCTACTTTACGATAATAGAGCAGCTATCGAATGGATAGGAAATAATCGCTCATGAAGTAAAACTAGACATGTCAACTTAAAATTCCATTTCATACCAGACAAATTAGAGAAAGGAGAACTCGAGGTTAAACACATAGACACTAAACATATAATTGCGGAGTTCATAACTAAAGCCGTAACCCGAGAAAAACTAAGCTGATCGTTGCGTGAAATAAATTTGCTAGATATAAGAAATGCAATTATATAGATATTATTCTATTATTGTCACTCAAAGGGGAGAATGATGGTTGGTAACCATATCAGGGACGAGTGACACTCACTAGTTGGTACCACCTCGTGAAAAACAAAAGAAGGATCACGTAGCATAGAGAAGCAAATAGTTGCGAGTGAGCTCCCATGCGAACTGCACGCGTATTTATTGCAATAAGAAGGGAAAAGTGTCGGGAAGAGGAAGAAGAAGAGAAGGAGATTACGGATGTGGAGATAGATTACTAGCTGACAAGATTAAAAAAGAAACAGCTGCAGGTGTGGATGGAATTCAGGCAAAGGCTTGTATGCAGCAATAGCGACACGCAGGCAGGGTTCAGAAAAGACAGATGTACTATTGACAACATTTATATATTATTGTACAATATGTGGCCGAAAAGGAAACGAGGAAGGAGGGATTTAACAGAGGCATTCGATAGTGTGAATAGAGAAGGGCTATTGGAAACGATGGAAAGAAAAGGGATAAGGAAGGGATTGATAGAAAGGATAAAGGAAATATAACAATAAGTGAAAATCGCAGTGAGAGTGGGAAAAGTGGAGGGTTAAGGCAGAGCTCCGTTTTAAGCCCCACGCTTTTCGCGTTACGGATATTACGGATATGGATAAGCTCAAAAAAACTTTGGCGGCGGCAGTCAAGATGGATGACAGTAGGCTCTGTCACATTGGCTTATGCAGATGATGCGGTAATCCTGACACTGGCAGAGGAAGATATAAGACAGTTTAACCCTTTGCATTCGAGAGGCGCCCTTCAGTCGCCATTTGATAAAATTTCGAAGATTGATATTAATTAATATATCAAGTTTAAGATAATGTAACGATATGAAATGTATCGAAATCATATAATTCTACGTGTTAATTACTATACGATTTCTTATTTACTATTGAACAAAATATCGTCATTTGTATTGCAGAAAATCTATGAACCCCTACACCTTGGTGGCAAGTGATATGATATACGGTGCGGAAATATTTGGGTGAAAAGAATGAAAGGATTTAGAGGAAATGCAGTTGAAATACATATTAGATGGTGTTTGGGACCTGATATCCCAAGTAATATAGCATTAGAAAAAACTAGGATAGATAAATTAAGAATAAAGGCTGGAGAAAAAGCAATAAAATATGAGAGAAAGATAGGGAAGTTGGACGAACAGAGGTTACTAAAGAAATGCCTCAGAGAAAAGGAAAGACATAAAACGGATACGTACAGCAGTAGAATACAAGTGGAATTATAAGTGGCATTATAAGCAGAAACGGATTTAGTCAGATAGGAATAAAACAATTGAAAGCGAAGAAAGGGGAAGAGTCGGTCGATGAAATTCTGAAAGAAAAGGACAGAGAAGTACAAACACAGTTGCAGAAGAGCAGAATAAGCAACTCAGTATATAACCTTAGGTATAAAGCGATAAGTTATATCTTACGATGAGTAATGAATATTTAATGAAAAGGGACTGTAAAGAAAACAAAAGACTAATAGGAGTTAGGAGTATACAAAATATTGGCTAAATAAGGAAGACAGGAAATGTAGAGAGGTGCGTGTATAGCGAAGGTATAGTGATGTATATATGTATATATATATCTATATTCGTAGTCTCTACCGTCACCGCACATTGTATTATTATTTTATGTTTAATAAATAGTTTTATATTATTTAACAACACCCATGTCTCTACAGAACTAATTTGTAAGTTTAAGTATGGAGGATGTGCAGAAATTGTGTACACAACCAAGTCCATTCCTGGATTTAAGGGCTGAAATTAATATGTAGGATGGCGGAACTAATCTTGAGACACCGAAAATTCACGAAAGAACGAGAACACGATAACACAAACTCAAAACTCGTAAACTGATTTAACTTAAGGAAAGAACACCAAGATAACGAAAACACACAAAGATGCACTCTTTTAAAACTCTCTTTCCAACACCAAGCGACTCACGCTTGTGCTGGTCACAACCGATTTCCAAGGACTCTGTTTTGGTTGTCAAGGACCACGCTTTTTATGCTTTCCATAACCTACGCTTCACCTCCCCGTAGAGGGATCACGCAATTTAATATTGTTATATAGAATAACTTTTCGATTTGCTTCTAGAAGATATCGATCGGTTTACAATTTGTTTTTCTTGGCAATAGCCGATTCGCGATTTCTTTTGATATCCTACAAATATATATACACTTACCGACAAAAGTTAAGAAACAACGTAGTCTTGGTCCCTGCAAGCACACTGTCAGCCACATCCTAAATGTCGACGCTTAATATCCTTAACTTTGGCTTTGGGGGTGATCCGAACGAATAAAGAAGTTTGCAAAAATGTACAATAACCACAAAAAACTCATTAAGTGTCGGACGTCGAACTATTCAGCATTTTAAACCTCGCTAATGAAAGATCGTAACGTGTTTCCGAGACCGACCTTTTGTTCCATATTGGAACAACTTAAGTATTAAATCATAAATAATTAAGTATTATTTTATATTTCAAAATACTTATTTGTAAGAATTATTTATTAAATTAATAAAATGTTATTAAATAGTTTAAAAACAATTTAATAAATTAATAAATTGTTTTTAATAGTTTTTAAATATTTAAAAATTAATTTTAACCATCATTGAAACGAAAATTAAGAAAATTAAGATTAAATGCTTTCTGAGAAAGCAAAATGTAATTTTGGCACGTGATAGGATTATTAAATTTCGATTAATTTCAGTAAGTAAATTTGTATAAAATATTTCAAGAATAAATGAATTAGCAATAAAATTCTACTAATTGATTGTAAACGGTACCAAGAAAGGAGTTTAATAATTTTTTAGTTCATTTTTTGTTAAGTGATAAGTTCGCATCTGGTAATTTACGAGATACAATTTCCAACTGTTATTTACTGTCCAAATATGTACTCGAGAATATTATTTTATCATCGAGTCATACCATCGCGAAATTGTCATAATTGTGGATAGAAATCAATACCAATATCTTCCACGTTTTCTAACAATTGACAAATTAATATATTTAGATAATAGTATTTAAATATTGACAACAATTCTAAATAAAGTATTTTTAAACACAAAGATCGATTATCTTTAAAATTCTTTTCTCTCTCTCCCACTCTTATTAACTCGTGTTTACTCTATGACGATTCTCACGTAACTGTTTCATTCTGGCACATTCTTCTAAACATTTTTTATCAACATTCACACTAGATTCCACTCGCACATATTATATTTAGATCATACCAAACAACTTTCATCTCTTCTACCTCAATACCATTCATACATATAAAACCAACACTCACACTCTCATAAAATCAATACTCACAATAATTAACACTTAATGTTGACGTTGTAAATACAGTTTATTAGAATGATTATGACAAATAGATTTACATTCATCGCAATACAGGGAAATCATGTATAAAATTATATAGTTATTAGGAAATAGATTTAGAGACTTGATTAATATGTTTGATTCTTAGGTCTTAAATTTGGCAGTGATTACATAGTTCTTTTAAAAAACCATATAAATTTTATATATATTGAACTCGTATACTCTAATACGTCTTAATGACACTGTAGTCTGATCGAAAAGAGGAGTGAAAAAATAAACAATCACCACGCATGCAAACACTGATGAATCACGTGACAATAGAAAAATGGATTCACTTATTAAGCGTCAGATATCACGATTAGTACGACATGTATTTATTCCAATATAATATGCCGAATAGTACATTATACGAACATTATATGAAAAATCTCATAACCTAACGAACGTTTCGACCGTTCTTCACTACACTCCATAGACGATCCTCGTACCGGTGATGAAACTATAAAGTCCTTTAGGATAAAATATCTGTTATTGGCTGTCGATTAGGACCTCGTCGTTGTATTTTAGTTATTTTACTGTATTTGTTGTATTTTTCTTATTCTAATAATCTATCTATGATATATTTATGACACGATGGAATGTGGCATTAGCCGAGGCATCGTAATGGAAATACGGTTGAATTCTTATAACTTACTTTCCCGTGAAAATGTACATGTTTATTGAGCCATTTTTTCTGTACTGGCACCATACGGTTCAAACGCAGACTTTCGTTAGACTAAATTATTCCAATTATTTATTTTCTCTCATTTCATCGCACATTTGTTTTTCAAACAATATTAGAATATGTAAAGTTTTATGGTAAATGGACTTGGCATTTTCTGCATCTGCATAGTGCATTTGGCGGGTTTGCGTTCCTTTAATTCATCGATTTCTCTCGTGTAAAAGATTTCTACATTTAACGGAACAACTTCACTCTTACACGGAGTTTTCTTCGGTATGTCAACTTCCGTAATTGCATATTTAAGATAATCTCTGATAACAACAGGTATTAACATGTCGTATTTTCCTTATAGTTCGAATTCAATGTTTTCCATCATTCCATTGGTCCCTAATAGTACGATGACGAGTCTACCTCGTCCTGAGTTTTCCATGTTAAACAAATCAAAATCAAATTTTATGTAACGTATTTTAAGAGGAGCAACATTTGAACGAATCCTGAGAACCTTTAGAATTTTATTTCGAATAAAATAAATATATAGTGGCTAATTAAAATTTAACAACTTTACGAAGCAAAGTTTTTCATAATTATAACATAGTGCCAAGGGCTAATATCCAAAAAGTTCGGCACACAATTCTGACTGGACTAGCTGTTTTAACTACTTTCGAATTATCTGCAAAGAGATTTTCATTTATTACAGAGATACCAATACTCATGTCAATTATAAAGCACAGACAGAATTTTTAATTTCCATATTTATAAAAAATGCATTTTTCGGTATATAGGAATTAAAAAAATAAATAAAAGCACAATTTATATTAATCGCTTTATCATCCTGTTGATTTTCCAACTCATAATTCGCATTATTAGTTAGAATATTAATAACGCATATCTGAAAAGATTGACCCTTATGAACACATCGTTTAGAAATTTTTTATAAAATTTTTCAGTATTCTATTCTCAGCACATATTCCATGTAAATAATGCTTCATTCTTCGTTTCTGAATATTTGCTTCTTTCGTTGGATTCGGACATGCTAACATACCTATTTTTTCAATTACTCGATGTTCTACTGCAAATATTAATACGAGAAATTTTAGCCAAATATTCATCAGAAGAAGTTACTCGGATTTTTCATTTTAATCTTGAGACGAAGAATGTTATTGGCCTCGCCATCTCTTCGTTCAAACAGTCAAACTGGTATTATACAAACCAAAATCCCCGCCGGCAAGGAACCGATGAATCCTGTCCCGTATCACGGGAAAGGTGGTTGGAGTTAAACAACTCCCGATGACGATAAAGTGTCGAGTTCGAACGTTTGTTCAACTAAGTTGAATTGTTCGGGCGATGCAAAGAGTCGAGATATTCAAGGGTTCGTATCTATTGTACCGTAGTATCAATAGGTCTTAACCAATAGCACAATTATAATGTACCGTAGTGACATACACAACTCGCGAGTAAAGGTTGAACGAAACTTCGTATGGTTTGGTGGTATGCTTAAGACTGTTTTATTCTTTAACTCGGTCGGCTTTTATACATGAGTTTCTTTGAGGGTGGTTCCAAAGAGTGGGGAAGCATATTTATGACTATTAGAGGTAAGTGATTTTCGTGATACATCTGGTTTTAAGTGTGGCGTGGGAAATGGAGGTAGGGTGTTCGTGATTAGCTTTGAGATAGGATAAGTGGAAACTCGAGACGGGATGTTTATGGAGAGGGTTAGTTCTATGATAAGATGCCTGGCGGCGTGGGAAATCGGAATGAAACGTTTGTGAAGAGAGTAAAATTTTAGGATAAGAAGTCTAATTTTGTGTATGGCGCCAGATAACTATGCAGGAGTTTGATAGCTTCTGGTAGAAGAGGTAAAGAATGAGGGTAGGATCGGAGGGGTTTATCACACCCGCACAGCAGTCTGCAGCGCTGATCTCCAGTGGCCCAATGATGGAAGCTGGCGTCCTGGGGTCGACGACGACCGGCGACTTGGTACAAGCGCCGGCGGCTGATCCCCTTGATCCTAATGGGTAAATCAGGGATAATGGTACAGGTTGGCTAGCTGGGGTCGCAGATGACAGTGGTCATCGTGGTCAGCATGACCGTGCCGCTGCGAAATGGTGGTGACAACAGGAAGGTTGTCAAGGTAGGAGATGGCAGCCCTCCGCTCCAGTGGCGTAGGTATCCTTACCGGAGCTACAGTAGCAGTTCCGTGGCAAAAGTAGTGGTAGCGGGGTTGAGGACTCGGAGAAGAGACTTGTGGCACGGATGCGACGAATAGTCGGGATCCATTCTTACCGTATCGCAGGCTGCAACGGCGATGATATCCTATCGCCAGAGGAGAAGCGACCAAGGCGAAGAGAGACGTCCTTCGAGGATCAGATCCTGATATCCTAGATGAGTGGGAGGTCAGGTGGATAGTAGTGTCAGTCTTTCTACTTGTAACCCACGTCGAGAGAGACAAAAACTACACGTTTGATGACGAGAGATGCGCGTGGCAGTGAACTACAACCCGATTACCCGGACTACCGCGTACCCTGATTTTTGCGAAAGCGATGCTCAAACTCCCGGACACTTGGAGAAGCGGACCTTCTTATCCTACCGGGAACAGCGGTTTTCCAGCGAGCTCTACGCGTGCGAGAGCACTAAGCGGAACAAGAGGAGGAACCGCATCGCAATGCAGTCGGCTGAACAACACTCGCATTTGTATCACCTGTATCGAGCTTGTATCGTTTGTATCGTTCCACTTACCGACATTTGACGACGCAACTCTCGAACGCAGCATTGAAACCAAACAACCGAGGATAATAGGAGGGATATCGATAAGGAAGGGAGCCAAAGATAAGTAGACCGAGTTTTTGGATAATATAAGGGCTGAACTCAGCGGCACTGCAATACCGATCCAACCCTCGACAGAACAAGTGCAAACTCTATTTCACCGCAGGCTTCTAAAAATCAAACTAATACTCAGACTCCCGATTGGGGAGTGTAACAGATATTAAGCTGATAAGAACAAGTAAGCTTCTTTTATACACTCTGATTTTAACCATAAGTCGAGAAGCGATCCGATATTTTGTAATGGAAATTATCGAAAGAATATAGATATATGATACACACAACGATAATATCTGCGGAATCTACAGCTGGTTTTAGTATTTTGCCGCTTACGATGTGGTTGATCTTCGCCGTGAATAGAATACGCAATTCATAGTCTCACAGTGAAAATGAAACAATATCTTTGAGTTTGGGTAGAGCGCTCTCAATGTGCAGACCTTCCTTGGGCAACGTCATCTCCACTTAAACGAAGGATCTCATTGTCCACACAAATCACCTGCTATTTCGCGGATTTCTCAAGTAGACTGTTTCGATTTTTGGAAATTTCGCACTACACGCGAGCACTCGAGGAATAAAACCTGCTAATATTTTATAAATTTCTTCGTAAAAAAATAAATAAACTCTGTTATTGAAATAATAATAAGAAAGCATATAGAATGGGATATTATAGTAGAGAAGGTAAAGCGTTATGGAGAAATAACAATGAAGTGCAATGAAAATATAAATTGAATTAATTTAGTTTAAACTCTTTGATAAATGTATATGTATATGAAGGTATTATATGTAATTGCTCGTATAACTTTTCTAAAATTAATAATGGATAATTAATATTAATAATGAAATATATTCTCCATTTTATATTTACGAAATATCTTTAACGAAATTACAAATTTCATAAGAAATTGTCGTAATCATTACGAATACGGTTCAGGTCCAGATAAACCTCGTTATAGCATTGACCATATTAAACAACTTTTCGTTTGCTTAGACTATTTAAAGTAGTTTTAAAATTAAACTGTATATTATGAAAGTGTCGAGAGTTTAGCATTTTCAACTTTAGATTTCCAATTTCTGATACCTGATTTCAGATTTCATCGTCCTTTGTCATACCTTTGACGTTACTTATCAGTTAATCATCGCTCGTGTTTCTGTATCATTTGGTAGATAAAACGGGATATTAGTTATATTACATATATTAGTTATATTAGTTTGGAGACTTGAGTTTTGATTTTTGAAGACCAATTTCCGATATCTCATTTCAGATTTCTTCATCATTTCTTCCCCATTGTAGGTTTTTGTTATCAGTTTTCACTGTTTCTGCATTATTTAGTACGTGACACTGTTTTCCCATTGGTTGTAGAATCTGCAATATAGTTCTGCGACTGGAATTGTGAGAATCGAATACCAATTTTTGATTTCTGATTACAGATTTCTTAGGCTCTTGCCATTCTTTAGAAGTTATTACACGTCTGTTGTTCGTGTTTCCGTCGTATTCGATACATGATTAATATAATGCATTCGACTTAGTGCATTCAACACAGTTTTGAGGATTGATTTCTGGTTTCTGCGTACTCCGTCATATCTTCCACTTTGTAGGCTATTACTCGACAGTTGCTAGTATTTCTATTTTTCGCTAGATTATTATGTATTCTTCATAAATTGTAGTACACGGAACTTAGTTTAAAGGATGAAATTTTGCGTCTCGAGGTCCAATATACGATATCCGATATCAGAGTCCTTCGCGTTATGTCAATCTTTAGACGTTATGACTAGTTAGTTTTTATGATTTCTGTATTACTACGTGTCTATGAGTTGCTCCAATTTCTAATTTCTTATTTCAGAGTTCCTCATTTTCTGTCATTCTTTGAGCGTAATTGTTGGTTCATTTCTTCCATTCATTCTCAAAGATCGAAGACCCGGGCTAAGGTTATTCCTTTATTGCTAGCGTCCCACGACTCGCAGACACCCTGACCCACTAAATGATCCTCGAGCTAATCCTTAGTGAAAGATTGAAAATGCTCAATAGACGAAGCGACAATTATCCCGAATTCATTTGAACTTTCATCTCTATCGCTAAACCCGAATTTCACATACCTATTTTCTCCATTCAGCCACAAAGACCGAAGGCTCGAGCCTAGAGGACACTAGTTTAATACGATCAACATCCTACGACTTGCAGATACTTAAGTCTCCTCAATGCCATTCCAGCTAACCCCTAATAAAAAGATTAAATTTCCCTAAGATCAGTAAACAAATTTGGCAAATTTGTTTAAACTTCCATATCCACCAAAAGATACCAAACTCCATACACTACAGCCGACATGCCGCCAATAGGAAAAAGAAAAACGCACCCACCACTTACATCACTTACGCCACATTAACCAATCAGAGTAACATACGAATTTATAAAAAAAACACGAGAATTCAGAGACAGAAACAAACCGAAAACCGCACCGCAAACACAGTCACTCTTGTATTATATTTAATAAAATCTCACAAATCTACTAAATCGACGAGACAAGCTGTGTGCCACGCCATTTACGCATGTTAAGCGATACGAAACACAAACGTGTTTCGCGTGGCCCGATCAGATGCCGAGGCATCTGATTGATCATACATCGGGCGTGGATGTAAGGGCAGACATAGAAGCGTTTCGCTCGAGGTGAACCCGAGCTGCTGTAGTGTGTCCAAGTAACTACCCACGCGTTTTGTAACAAATTCACGATAGCGTTGGGGTTCGCCTGTCCCCACACGTGAAACGAGTCTATGAAACATATCGAGATGCAGGACACGCACTCCCGTGACGATAGTTACACTTGGTACATTCGTCAGGCACAACATACCCTGCAACATGTCGACCCCATCGCTTAGCTGTGCTTGCAGATGCGCTTGAAAGTTTCTACTTGCTAATGCTGAAGAAACGTTCGTTTCATTAGTCATCGATAAATTGCAAAGTCGTGGATAGGCGGCGGTAGAAGACGAGCTATATACTCGTATTACGGTACTTTGTAATAGATTGCGTGCTGTCTTCGACCAGTCGTGTAGCGTAGATCGGTACTGCGGTCAGCTGCCGTTGATTTCACAAAAACATAACGTTGATTTTACAAACATGATCCTAGGATATATAAATCGCGTTTGAAATTTCCGTAGCGTTATCTTCCACTCCACTTCTGACGAACGCCACTTTAACAAGGTTCATAATCTCGCCATGAACATTTTCATAAACGAGTTGATACCACTCATCAGGATAGAATTACGTACATCACGACCGCTGGCTCTTCGTCTAGCACTCGACGATTCTTTCTTACTGTACAAAGTATCTACCAACCACACGAAAGCAGCCGTGGACGAACGATGAGCAATACCGATTTCAATGACCGGACAACATACCGTAACGTTAGGTCAACTATATCGCGATCCAGTCCCAACGGAAATCTTCGAAATTCAGAGCCGCCACAACGTGAGTCACACGCGCCGGTCGGATATACCAAGAGCCAGAACCCCGTTATCTCCAGTACGGCACCATTGTAATTACTGCAAAAACCTCGGCCACAATATTTAAGAGTGTCGAAAGAGTGAATTCAACAATTATCGTTCGGATCACATCAAATTTTCACTGCCCGCGAACGTGTCAAAGGACATATATATATATACAGAACATATATATGTACAGAACGTATCCGACATTAACAAATTCGATACATTTAATCCATGCGGCATTACCGAAACTCAAGTGGTCAATGTCAGTGCCACTTACACCTATGTCCTCGGTTAAATCCTCAAATTCCACATCATGATTGATTCCTTCACTATTCAGGTTCAGAGCATACTAAAATCTGTCTTGGATAATCAGGCAGCCGAGATATTTTACATACGTCGGACACTGAAATGGAAAAGCCACGAAATATAATTTTCGTCGTCGACCGCAAGGCCACCATTTATAAGTTCCAAGCGATCTCCGCCGGAATATCTCAGGCCACTAGCGTGTGTTCCGAGGTCAGCGTAACAAAATTTTTCTCCAATCTTGTCCTAAATCTAGATCAACCATTTGAACTACAATGAAAGTCGTCACATCGATAATTTAATCGATTCCATCGATTATCCGTTGCATCTTCTAGCGACATGCTCGATGTGACGAACGCCATAACACACACGATTAATACAACCCACGACAAACATATAAACGTCAAGCAACACAAATTTTCACCTGTACAGAAGAAAGATATCAACAAGAAAATGAAAGAACATCTTGACAGCTAGGTAGCATCGCTATTCAACTACCTCTGCAACACTCACGGCTAGATAATGCTAAAAAAATAACAGGACGATACGACGAAATGGCGCATGGTCATTGACTACAAACAGCTTATCGATAAATGCAAAAATTCCCGACGTTTATCCTACTTCGGATACATCTGACATTCAAGATAAACCTGGCACTGAGAGGTACTTTAATGTCTTTGACCTAAAAAGCGAATTCCATCAAGTTTTCATGGACGAAAATGACATAGCCGAAATCGTATACCGTATACCTTTTGGACTGTGGGGATCCCCCCCGCCCCTCCCGCCTCTCCCTGAGGTAGCGATGATGATGTCTTCGTTGTTTGGTGGTTTCTACGGTGATGCCTGTTGGTATTCCCTTGGTCGTTGGACAATGATAGGGTAGCAGGTAGAAGTACGAAAGGAAAAGGAAGGGATGAGCGTTTCGTCCCGGGTCTGCTGGACTTATCAGTATGGTTTTCTAGCAGGTTAATTTCAATTTCAATTTAACATACATTTAATGCACCAGAAACTAGATACAATAATATACATACAAAAAGCAGAATCAAAACGTACATATGGGTTAGAAATGAAAACTTAGACTATGAGATCGGTGGCTCCAGTGTGAAGCACTCGCGATCTACAATCAAACTTAATCAACCGCGCTTATCACTATAGGATAATATAAACTTAAGAACTATCTAATATTAGAATGCATGTTAGCCTATGTATAGAAAGGCACGAAAACTATACAGCCTTTGGTTTTAAGTGGGTAAGGTGCAGATAAATAAATAAATAGATAAATAAATAAATAAATAAATGAATAGGAGGAGAGGGGGATGAGGGAAGAGGAGTATATATTATAAATTACTAGTAAGTATGAGCAATCTGAAACTTACGAAAAAGAAAACGAAAATGATTAAGTGGGAGAGATAAAAGGGTAAATAAAACGGAAAGGAACGGAAAGGAAAAAAGAATTCATCCTCTCCCTGTCGCCGTGACCATGATTTCATGTTGGGTTTCATTTGTTTATCGGTACATGATTGCTTGGTACAATGTTTCTTAACAATTATATACAAGTTGCTTGTAACGCGTATCGAGCCACCAATATTTCTTTGTGTTTCTACGGTTCGAATATTCCCGGTCTATTTTATATAACCTTGTGTTAATTTTTCACGCGTTGCCACGAATGTCGTCTGTGTTATACAAAATTGCTGTGTTGTCTGATTTCCTAGTCACATGATAAATCAAAGGTACATTTTTGCTATTCTGGATGTACACTTGACCATCAAAATATACGAAAGCCTCTGGTGGTGTGTATTCCGTGTGCCGGGTTTTCTTAAAATACTCGGGGTTTGGATATACGGAATTGTTTATTAAGCTATTACTTTTTATGTTTCTAATGTTCGTCCAATGATTACGAATCGATTTGAACATGTACAAGTCTATTCTAACTATTTCCGAGTGTTCGCAAGATTTCGGATTACTCATTAATTTCGTGAAATTTGACTCCAGAGTCAGGTATTTGCCTCGACAAACTCTGAGGCATTTTCTTTCTCTATTGTACTTGCCGATACGTTGAACCATATGGGGTACCAATACGTCGAACCACTGGGTCAGTATCGGTCTTACGAGTGTTTTATAGCAAATAATCTTTGTTTTCGCGCTTAGTAATTTTGAATAAAACAGACGTCTGTGATCGGCGAATACCTTATCGGCTTTCTCGATTTGTGTTTAGACATGGTTAATAAAATTAAATTTATAGTCCAGATGTACGTTTAAGTAACGAACCACCTCTTTATCGCAACTTAAAGTGTTCCGAGTGTGCCCGTACGTCGTTGTTCGCGTTCGAAATCCGTGATACATATGGCGGGAACAAAATCGTTTCGCATTTATCTCTGTCAATTTTTAATTTTTACGTATGCAAGTAATCTTGAATTCTTTCAAAAATATCCTGCAATCGCGTTTTTAATTTCGATGGTCTGCTGTCTTTCATATAAATTAGTAAATCGTCGGCGAAAGCTATTGCGAATTTGTTAGATTTGTTATTTAGGTTGTACATGCGGAGTAAATCGCTTATGTATATGCTAAACAAGATGGGAGAATTGACGGTGCCTTGCTGCAGGCCATTTTCTTTATGCGTTTAAAGAAGAGACCGTCCAGCCACACTGTGTCAAAAACTTCCTCCACGTCTATTAGAAGCGTTTCGCGCTCAGCAAATGTCGGATGTGAATTTGGAGATTGCATGTATGGTCGAATGTCGATGCCAGAATCCGAATTGTGCTTTCGAGGTAACGCTATTCGCGTCGCAGTACGTCGTCAGCGATTTGTTAATAACAGTTTCGAAAACTTTACTAATATCCGCAAGGAGACTAATTGCTCGCTAATCCGTCGGATTACTTCCGTCTTTGCTTTTCTCTTTTATGGTTATTAGTTTTGCTGTTCTCCAAGCTGTTGGAGAATGCATTCTATTTAGGCAATTATTGAAAGGAATCGCGTAATTGTATACGTATTGTAGTGGCAGGTTTTTGAGAGCGATATTAGGAATATTATCGAAACTGGAGGATTTTTTGTTATTTACTTTTTTGAAAGTGAGTTTCATTTCTGTAAATGACGTGAAATATTCCGTAGATACGCGTGTGTCAGTTGGATTGTCGAATGTACATACTGTCTTATTGTTCAGTTGATCTTTTAGAATTTCGTGCTTAAATTTGTCGATTTTCTATATAATAATGCAGGATGGCAGAACTGGCCGTGAGACATTTCACGAAAGAAGAAGAACACAGTAACACAAACTCAAAACTCGTAAACTGATTTAACTCAGGGAAAGAAAACCAAGATAACGAAAACACACAAACACGCACTCTTTTAAAACTCTCTTTCCAACACCAAGCGACTCGCGCTTGTGCTGGTCATAACTGATTTCTAAGGACTCTGTTTTGGTTGCCAAGGACCACGCTTTTATAATTTCCTTGACCTACGTTTCACCTCCCCGTAGAGGAGCCACGCAACTTAATTTTGGTATATAGAATAACTTTTCTATTTGCTTCTAAAAGATATCGATCGGTTTACAATTTGTTTTTCTTGGCAATAGCCGATACGCGATTTCTTTTGGTATCCTAAAATAATGTGGCAAAGCTGTTTATTACCCATGCGTAAGTTTTATGTATGCAACGATTCATAGTGCCTACCGAGGACGTTTAATTTGTGCTCTGTCCCCGTGATGAGAATGTTTTGTCGCGCATCTGTCTGACGAGTATCGAATCGTATATTTGAATCCCGAATGTGGTGTGGGTTCGTCATAGGAATTTTTAAGGTTCCTATAACACTTGTCTCCTTCGGTCGGAATATGCTGTTGATCGCGGGAAAGAATTTCGAGGGTTGTCGCGAGGATATGCTGGAGATCTTATTCTTCCAGAAGGTATTGACGGAATCATGAAACGATTTCTTGATTTCGTATCTAACGGTTTTCAGTGAGACTTTTAACAAAGCTGATATCCTGGTGCCGTTTCTATTACCGTACGATTCGAGTCTCGTGAGTCTGTTTAGTCGCGTGATTATGTTGCTTCTCAGCGTAATTGTTGAATGCGCGGGCTGATGTATTTGTCTGTCGCGTTGTAGTTAGTTTTTATGCGAAGGATTGCATGATCCATGGTACTGTTTGTTATCGTTTAATTTATCGCTTAAATTATGTCAATTTATGTCTATTCCTTCTGCCTTTAGATTTCTGTTATTTCAGATGTCTGGGATGTCGGTCTTGGTTAAGAATTTTGTAAATTTTCACCAGTCGGTTTTGTAGCAGTTGTATCTGTCCGGTATTAGTAATTCGTTTATTTCTAGCATTTCCGTCGAGAGTATCGATATTTCTATCAAGACGGCTCAATGGTCGCTATCATATTCTAATGAGTCTAGGCTGTGGTGTCCGGGAGCTTTGTGAAATTTAATGCGGTTATCCGCTAAACGAAGTTCTATGTAAGTATTACTTTCTGGAATGGACAGTATTGCTGTTCTGTGAATAGAGAGTCAGTATGGGATTATGGTTTTCGAGGGTCCACTTGTTCAGCGACTTCTCGCTGCTATTGTTTATATATGCATTGCCCCATGAATAGTGTTTCGCGTTCAGGTCATCGGCTGTTATATAGATATTATTGTCTTTATATAGTAAACAGCGCTACCGCGAATTACGAAGGAAGTACACCAGAATGGTGACGAACGCGAAGATCCAAAACTGGCGCCAGTTCGTCACCGAGGAAGGAAACAAAGAGCCCTGGGGAATTGTCTACAAGACTGCCCTCGGGAAACTGAGGAGAGAAGAGGCGACGTGCGTACTCCGCACGCCGCAAGGAGAAACCTCGAGCTGGCGATCCACGGCAGAGGCGATGTTAACCGCGCTCGTTCCAGATGACGACGTGGAAAAAGACACGCCCGAGCAACGGTGGATCCGAGAGGACTCCAAGAACGCCCCGGAAACCACAGACAGCCCCCCACTCAGGTACGAGGAACTGGGCAGCGCGATAGCGCGGCTCAAAAGAGGAAAATGCCCTGGCCCCGACAGAATGGAGTCGGAGGTAATTCAGGAAGCATGGAGCTCTATTCACCAAGAGCTACTGAATCTAGTCAACGCCTGGTTGGAGTGGGGATTCTTCCCGAGAAGGTGGAAAATCGGAAACGTCGTTACGATTCTCAAAGGACCGGACAGAGACAAAAGTAGCCCAAAGTCGTATAGGCCGATATGCTTGCTCTCGATGATTGGCAAGCTATTGGAGCGACTAATGGCGAAAAGGATGGCCCCACTCTTCCACAATCATTTACTGTCATCGGAGCGACAGTTCGGATTCCGTCCTGGAAAATCGACAGAGGACGCAATTGTCAAACTACAAGGAGCGATAAATGAAAAGAGCGAATGGAAGTACATTTTAGCGATTGCACTCGACGAAGCACGAATCTGTCGAGAAGTTAGTAACAATGGGTTGCCCGCAAGGGTCGATACTAGGCCCCAGCCTATGGAATATAGTTTTCGACGACTTGCTGGCGCAACTAGAGTCCGAGGAGACCCAATGCGAAGCGGTCGCGTACGCCGACGATATAATAATCCTGGTCGGCGGTAACTCGCGGGAGGAACTGCGGCGAGAGGGTCAATCAGCGGTCACAGCGGTCTCTACTTGGTGCAGCCGCAAGCGGCTAGCACTGTCGGCCGAAAAGACGGAGATGCTGTTGGTGAAGGGGAAACTCGATGCTGAACGACCACCAACAATACGCATCAACGGGAAAAGCATCAGGATGCGCCCATCGATCAAATACCTGGGCGTTCATCTTGAGCGCGGCCTGAGGATCGAGAAGCACGTGCAAGAAACAGCGCACAAGTGCAGAAGAATGTTCAACAGCCTGGCAAAGGTGGCCAAGGCGAACTGGGGTCTCGGACGTGGAGCCTTAACCACCCTGTACAGGGGGCTCTTTGTCCCGATCGCCACGTACGCCGCAGCTGGCTGGAGCGACCTGCTGAAATTAAAGACAAAGAAGATCCTCGAGAGATCGCAGAGAATGGCCTTGCTTCAGGTCACGAAGGCATACCGGACAATTTCAACAGAGGCTCTACAAGTGATAGCTGGCGAAATGCCTATCGACCTGGTGATTGAGATGCGCGCGCAAATGCACGCAGAAAGGAAAGGATCCACGAACATGATGGAAACAAAGCGGCGCCTACGGGACGAAGCCATGGCCACTTGGCAGGAGCGTTGGCGAGCGACAGAGAAAGGACGAACAACATACGCCTACTTCAGCAGCGTCCACGAGAGGGTCAAGGATAAATGGATCCACGTGGACCACTATGTGACACAGTTCCTCAGTGGCCACGGAGACTTCAATAGCAAACTGAAGTACTTCGGCTGCAGCGATACGGAACTGTGCGACTGCGGAGAAGAGGAAACGCCGAGGCACATCATAGAGGACTGCCCACTCTATGGTGAAAGCCGGCGCGCACTGAAAGAAGGACTCGACGGCCACAGATTCAGGTGGCCAGTCGAAAGTCGTATCCTCACGTCGAGAAAGGCGTTTCGTCACTTTCGGAAGTTCGCTCGCGACGTACTCTCCGCCAAGGAGAAGAAATGGCGGGAAAGAAGCGAGGGAATAACCTTAAGAGGAAAACATGGTGGCGGAGGGAGAAGACGCGGTGTGGAAGAAGAAGAGGAAATTAGAAGCAGAGGACCAAGAAGAAGCACAAGGCTGGCACAAGCAGGACCCAACCGGAACAGGACCAACCGCTGCTAAGGAGGAAGCAGCCAACCTGGACATGCGAAGAAGATGGCCAGACAGGATGACCACGAGAAGCACCGGAGGAAAACAACAGCAAGGGAAGAGAGGTAAGGCACCTGTGACCGTCACCGCAGGCGGTATCCAGAGACGGATACCGGGACGGTGCTGGTATATCGGCACACGCCATCCTGCTGGGACCGAGCGAAAGCTGGCACCTCCGCCTCCACGTGGCCCCCGCTGGTAACGCGGCTGCGGGCTGCTAGACAACCCGGAGCCACGGCCAACAGAGCTGCTTCCCGCAAGGGTAGGTCCAACTTGTCCGATGATCCTTCAACGGTGAGGGTAGGGTTTTTCCAAGCCGCGTGTCCAACACCTACACACGCGTTCCCCTGCGGCGGCGACGCTAGAAAGTACAATAACATCTTTTTCGCGAAGCCGTTATAAAGCATTAGCTCGAGGCACGGCGCGGTCGCCAGTTGGCAGGCCCCGGTAACGCGCACAATACTTGTCTTTATATAGCGAGGGCAGAAGCTGGGGAGGGTTCTGGTGTAAGGTGTCCGCCAGAAACCACGATGGAACTGATGATCCCTATAGCTGCAAAGCCGAGCTGCGCAGTGCGGGAGACTTCGGTGAAGTTGTAGGGCCCGAACCGGCAAGTTCACTCACCTCGCCTCCTCGTTGGCGCCCTCGGGATCCAGTGGGTGGTGTCCCATGCGTTCGCGCATGCCACTGGATGCGAAAGAGGGAGTGGCAACGGGCCATGGAGACCTTCGGTTGGATCTCATATCCATGCCAGACCCGAAGTGGCCCAAGAGAAATACGCCAATACGGGTATCTCCCCGGGCGTACTCCTAAAGCCTACTATGGTCATGCGCGGGTTGACTTCCTCCGCTGGTTGGACTGGGCTCTTTTCATTGGTATGATGAGGAATAAATTCGCACCCAACATCTGCCGCTATATCCGAAATGGACCGGGTACGGCAAAGCTGCGCATTGGCGCCGAGAAGCTTATGAAACAATAGTTGTCTTTATTTAGTCCGAGCTGCCTGAATAGAGATTTAAATTCTACCATGAAATCATTCTTACAATTGTTCGTAGCGTACCCTGCGATTATGTAATAGCTTGGCCGTGCCTTGAAACTTTATTTCCATAACTGTTAATTCGAAGCTTTCGTCTGTCGTTTCCGTCCCGACGTTTTGCGTTAAATCTATCGTTTCGAACGAAATTGTACTTCTCAAACGCAATCTTGTGTCCAGGATTTAATTTCGTTTCGCAGAGTAACATTATGTCTTGCTTGTGATCGTTCAGACAATCCTGGAGAAAAGCATGTCTTTCATTTGTAATAATAGAATTTACGTTAATTTGTATAATGTTCAGTCGTGTTAGTAAAAGTTTGTTGGCAGTGTATGTCTTTACTATCGAGGAAGTATCCATTAAAAATATATTCGAAGGGATTCAGCTATAAAGTTAATTTCGTTATTATTGATCCCTATACTTTGGGCTATTCGCGCGATCTATTGGTATATGGATGATGTCATCTGTCTAATTTCTCCTAATAACGTTGCGTTGAACGTGTCAGTTGAAGTATTTTGCGTAGGTTCGTTTCTGTTCACGTTTGCGGTCAGGTGCGCCTTTGTATGCGGTCTCTGTGTGTTTGCCAACAGCATTGCGCTGTAAGAGATGGCCGGATTGACCGTTTTATTTATTAAATGCTGTTTCCGTTCCCGTTCCGCTTTAATTAGTAGTTTTCGTTCGTCATTTTTTGTTTCATTTCCTGAAGCTTTGGGCATCCCCTGTAGGAGGCGCGGTGGTCGAAGCTCTTGCAATTGACTCAAAATGGTTTGTCCACGGTTGTATCAGTTCGCGTGCACTCTCCTGGGCTGTGCTGGGGGTTACACTTATCGCACCTATATTCTAGATTACAGTTGAAGGCGACGTGGCCTATTCTCTGACATCTTTTCCACTCTACTCGATCCCTTTTCACTATCTTTTCCCAATGAATCAGGGAATGGAGTATAAACTTTATTTGTTTGAAATTATCTATTTTGCTGCCAGGAGACAGATGTATTATGTAAATTGTCAGCTTTCTGCACCCGAGGATTGATTTCCTCGTCTGAAATATTTTTCCTTCTTGAAATTGCACGTTTGGTACCTATCGAATGGAGCTCATTCAAGACTATTTCTGACTCGAAATCGCCATCTAGATTTTTTAATAGTATGGACGTATTTCGCGTGCTTTTTGGTGCATATGTGAAATATTTTATATTGTGTTTCTTCAATAGACTGGTTGTTGTATTATGCGCGGTGATCGAGTTAACGAGCCAACTTTCTAGCAGACCATGCTATTTCCTTTTCTTTTTTTGACATACATTTAATGCGCCAATAAATTACAACGATATATACAATGAAAACAAACCGAAACCTATAACGATTGATTTTAGTGACGCGGATAATACAATGAGATCGATGACTCCTGAGACTGATGCTCGCAATCTCAACTCTAGATGATTAAATTCTACTGCGCTTATCGCTTTTTCATAATTATTAAACTTAAATACAATCTTAAAGTATGACGATATTGTGTCTAGCACACAAAAGGCACGGAAACTATATTTGTGTGCGTGAAGTGTTTTTGGGGGTTGGTAGAGAGTTGGCATGCTGATTACTGACTGATGCGATCGGTTGGGTTGATGTGAGATGAGGTAGGATGTGTGGGATGTTTATGGTGGTATGAAGTGCGGGTGCGGAAACGTGTGAAATGAGGTAGGGGCAATGTAAGAAGCGGTGTGATTGTACTTTACTCTTTGTAATATTTACGTGCGTACGTAGGTTAGTATAATGAATATTATAATATAATATGTATAATGAATTGTTTACTTCGGTTACTGTAATGTTATTTCCGCAACCACCAGTACCTTTTACGGCTATTTCGATGCGTATCCTTTCTGTCTTTCTTTGATAGTCTGTCGTTGAATCTTTTGTTGGGGTTTGTAGGTCTTCTGTCAGTATCGTACAGTATGAAATTTTGGTGTGTCTTTCTGGGAACGTGGTAGATGAGAGGTATGTTTTCTTTGTTCTGCATATATTCCTGCCTGTTTAGGTATATAAAGGATTTAGGGGCGCGGAGAGGGGGGGGGGGGGCTGTATCTAGTGTAGCCCGTTTTCTCCAAGTATTCCGGATTAGGATATCTCAAGCTATAAATTAAGCTATTGCCTCTTTTACGTTCCTATTATTTGCCCAGTGGTTACGGATTAGCTTTAACGCGAATAGATCTATCCGTAGAATTTTTGCATGATCATATAATTGATCATTTCTTATTTGTTTTTATAGTTTGATCCAAGGGTTTTGCATTTTTCTAGGTAGGCTGTGAGGCATTTTCGTTCGAATATTCTTATCTTTTCCATTGTGTGTGACGGAATATTGAACCATATAGTGCAACCGTACGTCGCTATGGGATGGATTAGAGATTTTTAACATATTATTTTCGTGCTTGCGTTTATTCTTTTTGAGAAAAACAGTCGGTTAAGACTGTATAAGTATTTCTGTGCTTTGTCTATTAGCATTTCTATGTGTTCGTTAAAGTTCACTTTGAAACCGATGTGTATGCCTACATATCGGTCTACTTGCTTGTTAGAGATTACGTTCTGTTGGTTGTTACTGTCTTATAATTGAAAACCTCTTGCGTGTTTCCGTACGTTATAATTTGCGTTTGAAGTTGATAATATTGTTGGTCGGAATAATATCGTCTCGCATTTGTCGGTGTTGATTTTTAGCTTTCAAGTATGTAAATAGTTTTGGATCTTTGAGAAAATGCTTTGGAGTTTAGTTTCTATAACGGATGGTTTGTTGCCTTTGCTGTGTGATCGCCGTTCAGTCCAAATATGCGGAGTAGCTCACTCATGAATATATTAAACAGGATAGGGGAATTGACGGTGAGTCGTTGAAGACCGTTCGCGACCATGCGACGATGAATTTTTTATCATGGAGTATGTTCCAAATTAGTTTGACCAGATAACGAGGAAATTTCTTTTCCAGAAGTTTGAATAGAAGGCCATCTAGCCAGACGGTGTCGAAGGCTTTTTCGATATGTATGAAAATCGCGCCGATGCATTTGCTGCCGTTTCTCTCCCAACAGATGTCTGTTGTGAGTTGAATTTGGTTACTGCGTGGATCGTGACGTGCTGAGATCTAAAGCCGAACTGAGTTTCAGGGATGTTATTGCTTGTTTCGCAAAATTTGGAGATTCAGATATTTATTATTACTTCAAATACTTTGCCGATGTTCGCGAGTAGACTGATGAGGCGGCGGTGGGACGGGTTGCTCCCATCCTTTCGTTTTTTTTTATGGCTACGAGTTTCGCTGTTTTCCAGGCTATTGGCAAGTACGTATGGTTTAAGCAATTATCGAATATTACCGCGTAGTTGCATATATAGTTATATGGGAGGTTTTTCAGTGCTATATCGGGGATAATGTCGAGACCGCTTGATTTTTTATTATTTAGCTCTTAAATGATGAGATTTAGTTTTGTACGTGACGTGAAGCAGTCCGTGGGTGCTTCGGTGGGACGCAGTCCGTGGGACGATTTGGATCGTCCGCGGTGTTTGTATTCTCGAATGTACATACAGTCCTCCTGTCAAGTTTATTTTGTGATGTATTTCGTGTTCTAGTGATTGTGTTTTCCGTTCAATAATATTAGAGAGTCGGACCTCTCTCATGTCTTTGTTTTGCATGTCGGCTGATTCGTGTGAGTAGGTGCCTAGTATTTGCAATTTTTGTTGCGTGTCCGTGATACGAGTGTTGCCGTTACTATCCACTTGCTGAAGGTTGCGTGATATGTAGGTTCTTTGAAGGAGATGAGCATCTGCCTTACTGATTTTGAGTGTTTCTATGTGGTTTGTTTCTATGGCTCGGATAGTACTATCCTGGTGTATAATTCTCTGGTATTGTTAATCCATTTAGGCGTGCGGAGTTGGCTTTTTCGTTTGCGAAGTTGTTTCATTTATGGTGTGACGAATTTATCTGTAGAGTTTTGCTTTGCTGGGCTCCTAGGGACTGTATGATCTGTTGCTGTATTTATATCATGACTTAACTTATCGATCAGATGGCCTACTTCGTTTATCGAAAGGTTCCTATCCTTTGGGGTGTTTAGATCGTCCGCGTTTATGAGAAATTTTTGAAACTTATTCCATTCGGCTTTTCGGTAATTATATCTAACTGGTCGTTATTTGTTCATCGATTTGGAGAACGTTTAGCGCTGGAATTGACACCTATATTTTAATTACCCTATGGTCACTGTCGTATTCGAATGAATCTATCATTCGGGAGTTTGTTTTGTCGTGGAATTTGATACGGTTGTCAGCTAAGCATAGGTCTATGAAAGCATTGCTTTTCGGGAATGAGGGTACTACTGAAGTGCGGAAGAAGATACAGTATATCGTTGAGTTTTCTATAATCCATTTGTTAAGTCATACTTCTCGACCGTTATTTATGGTATTAGCCCAGGTATGGTGTTTTGCGTTGAGGTCTCCAGTTAACAGCGTAGGTTGAGGAATTTAAGTAGACAATTCAGTTCCTGTATAAAATCTTTTCTGTCACAGCTTGGCTGCGTATCCGGCTATTACGAAGAGCTTGTTTGAATTTTGTAGTTCAATTTCGATAAATGTTCTTTGAAGATTTTTGTTAGTTATTGCGTGATTGGTTTGTATGTGTCTAAATTTGACGTTGTCTCTTATTATGATTCCTGTCCCTCCACCTCGTTTAGCGTTTGGTCCGTCGGTTCTGACGAAGTTGTAATTTTTCAATTCTACTTTGTGCCTGGAGTTTAATTTTGTTTAGAAAGTAGAGTTACGTCTGGATTATGGGTGTTGAGGCAGTCCTGTAGGGATGCGCGTCTTTCGTTCGTGATCATGGAATTCACGTTGACGTGAATTATGTTTAGATGCTTGAGGGTTAATTTATTTAGCGTTTTAGAATGTTGGGTATCGAGGTGACTGTTCATTCAAGATCGATGCCTAATGATTCTGCTATGATGTTAATTTTGTTGGTGTTTGTCTCTACGCTTTCGGCAATGATTCTGATCTGTGTGTGTTCATGGAGTCTGTAATGTGTCTTATTTCTTCTAGAAATGAGGACTGTAGGATTTGTGGTATGATTTGTGTGGCATAGAGTTGTGTGTCTGGTCGAGTAGGAGTTTCTACTAGTGTTTCTGTCTGTTCTCCTTTGAGTTGGCCACTGCACGATATGGCTGGGTTTATTGCTTCATTGAATAACTGTCTTTTCCTTTGCTTCTTTCTTTCCACAGTTTCCTTTCTTTTCCTGTATTTTTTGTTTAATATCTAGTAGCTTTGGATAACCCCTGTACGACGCTGGGTGTTCGAAGCTTTTACAGTTTACGCAGTATGGTTGTTCGGTGGTCGGATTTGTACGTGTGCACTCCCCAGGATTGTGAGGCGAGTTACATTTCATGCATCTATATTTTAAATTGCAGTTTAATGCATTGGAGTTTAAGGCATCTTTTGCACTGAATTTGGTCTCTTTTAATCATTTTGTTCTAGTGTACCAGGCATCGTAGGACTATTTTAACTTGCTTAAGATCATCGGTTTTACTGTCGGTAAATACAGTAATACAGTTGTACTAGATGAATTATTGGAAGATCTCCTCCTTCTAATCAGGATCTCTTGGCACTAAATTTTTATACTGATGTGAATTTCATCTCTTGTATGTTTTTCGATAGCAGTTCGTCTAATACGATTTCTAGTTCGAAATCTCCCGCAAGGTGATTTGGTAAGAGCGTAATATTTCTTGCAATTTTTGGCGTGTACGCGAAACATTGGATCTCGTGCATTTTTGAAATTTCGCAAGCAGAATTATGTGTGTTGGTGGTGTTAACTTATGACAGCAGTTTGCTATAGTTAATTTTTTTAATGGTAAAGCTCGATGTCACTTTTTAAAGTAATTCTAAAATTATTTAAGTTGGTGTGTCAATTACCGTGATTAGGGGTGGCTTTGTGCTTTATCCTCGGGATTCCCGTTAGTAGGTTCTGTTGTATCGGCCTTGTGTGGATGTTGGTCTGGATGGTTCGAATCCTGGTGACATCGGCGTGGATGGTATGCGCATATTTGACAATTATGGCATTTGTGGCTTGGCTGGGTCGGGATCTCTTCGGTTTTGAGGTTATGATTGACCCATTCCTGTGGTTCCTTGTTTTCCGTACTGTCATGGCTGATGTTGGCGTGCTCTTCTGTGGTATTTGTTCTCTTCTTCTGTGCTGGAGATGGATTGCCTTCTTTGATAGTCTCGGTAGGGGCTCCATGCTGTGATGCTTCTGCCTTGTTGCTTTTCCATTTTTTCCTCGAGTAATTGTTTTTTTAACATATCGATCGTCTGTGTTAGTTCTTTTATTGTTTTCATCAGGTCTTCTTGGTTGTCGATGTTGGATTTAATGTCTTTCCTCGTAGGTGCGATTGCGTTTGTACTTCAGAGCCGAGCTCTTTAGTTGGTCGATATATTCGGTTTGAACTTTCTGCGTGTACACTTTTTAACTTTTACTATTTCATCCGCAAACGCGCTGATGTGCGGTGCGTTCTTTAACTTGGATCTCTTTTTTCTTAGAAAATCGATGATATCATCGATGTTTGCGAGTTTCTGTTTTTTTTTTTTCTTTTCTTTATTCCCGTTAAGAGTGTATAAGTTTACGCTATTGCGGCCGTTGACTAGAGGGTATTCAACTTGGATGTTTGACGTGGCTTCTATTGCTGATTTCACTATACCGTTAGTTGACTATTTTTTAATGCACTACGTACCACGTTTGGTATTTGACACTTTTAGAAAGTTTATTCTAACAATTGAGCGATGGTTTCAGGGCTTTGCCTTAGACGGGGGATACTTAGGTAGCATAGGAACTCCTATTTAAAAGAGGTCGAGGATTCACCGAAGGATTCACCAAAACGCAAATGGCTATTTGAACGACATTGTCGTGTATGTTAGTTATTTGTTAAAACATAGCGTAAAATTTGAGACGTTGATCATTCGTCTCCGTTCGGAGAATTTTGAATTGCGACTCATCGAGTGTGGCTTCCTGCATAAAGAGGTCGCATAAGTGAGACATGTTATAATCGAAAAGGGTGATAAACATTGCCCCGACAAAGCACGCACAGTGAGCAAATTCCCACTCTAGTTGAAACGAAAAACGTTCGATTCATCGACAAGTTCTCGCACATATCTCGAGAGCTATCCGAATTATTAAAAAGGGGCACAAAATTCACGTGGTCAATAAGTATTTCAACGTCACTTCCGACGCTTCGAACATCGCGAAAGAAGCAATCTACAGTCAAGGTAATATTGATAAGGAACAGTTAAGGAGCAGTGTTGCAGCCCGCTTGCTGCATGGAGCGTAGCTGAATTATTCATCAACCGTGAAGGGGTTCCTCGCTATCACCCATATGGTAAAGTTTTTATGGCCATATGAATATGGGCGAAAGTTCAATCTTATAACGGACCACAAGCCCCTGGTCTTGATAACCTCCGTAACGTACCTTGCGTCACGTCTTCTCTGCTAGCGCCTAATGCTAGTGGACTACGAGTCCATGATGTATGAAACGAGAATCTCAAATATAAACGCAGACGCGCTTTCTCGAAATCCCGTTCTAGTTCTTCGATTTCACGACTCTGAAAGCTACTCCGACGAATCTCTTAACCACTATCTTAACTACTTCATAAAGAATCGTGTACCTCCGAATCTTTATATCACTATATTCTCATGCTCTCACGAAGTACGTATTGTGGGAATGTTTAGCTTTTAGGTTGGTGTGAATGAGAGGTGATACGTAGTGACGAGTGAATGTGGATGGATGGCAAGGCTGAAACAGAAGGAGTAGTAGTATATGAGCATGTCCGATCGAGGTATGGGTGAACGCTTCTTCTGTGCGACAATGCGTAATGTATATTAATCCGGCAATGTAGTGGGAATCTTTGTTAAAACGTATTAGTAATAAATAGTTTAATAATGTGGGATTGCGAACAGTGAAGGACACTAACAAAGGAAATAGTATTAAGAGTGATAGCGGGGCGAATGGGTGTACGGTCTTACTTTTAAGGGAATGCATGGGAACGCTTGGACCGCTTCTCGAAGAGCGGAATAAAAGAGGAATAATAAACAGCGGCATCGGGTTCAACTCGGGCGTTCAGGGCCATATCTAGAATGCGGGCGAAAGAACAAACGATAGAGCGAAAGAATCTTTTTGACCGGATATCTATGACTGTATCGAGTGATTGAGAAAGAAAGCCTGTGTATGAAAAGACAAAGTTTTGGCTTTAAGTAAGGGTGCAAGGGCGCGGGAGAGCAGAGAAGCCAGAAGGTAGAATGTGTGTAGTCAAGACGTAGTTGAATAGAGGATCGTGTGTTTGAGAGTTAGAATTGAGAGAAACTTAGCGTAATATTTCAGTTAAATAATGTTTTGTCATTAAAAAGGAGTTGTTGTTTATTAGACGCGCAGATCACTGTCTGCATAGGATTAATTTAGCAAAAAATCCTACAATAAATAATAACGTCGAGTAATCATTCACCACCACACGTATCTCACGAACTATCAGCCAATTAGACATCGCAATCGAAAATCGTATTTCTGTCTTCGCTGGACGCAAGGCTATCAGCAGCACTTACAAAAGAATTCGTAAAAGATACTATTGAAAAAATTCGAAGCAAAACGTTAAGAAGCACGTGACTGTATAAGAAAACTGTCAACATGCGGAACTGATGAGGCGAAAGACAAAACAACAAATAACGTTGTCGGATACCTCTGGACGAGACTCACACCACAAAATACCAGTTTATCCTGACTGTCCGATATTACCTCATGAAATTCAAAATACCCGACCCTCTTAAAAACAACGCGGCAATAGAAACTGTCAATGCTACAGAAAACAAACTAATCTGCAAATTTGATGCACCGAAAGTTTTTCTCGCCAACCAGGGGACAAATTTGACCAGTTCGTTAACCCCTTAATCTGCAACTACGGGCATAGCCCGTAGAGGATGATCGGGCCAAACGTGAATATTACGGGCATAGCCCGTAGTAGATGATCGGGTTAAACGTAAATATTACGGGCATAGCCCGTAGTAGATGATCGGGCCAAATATGAATATTAGCGGCGGCGCCCTTCTAAGGATATGAATATTTGTAGAATATTTGGTAAGAAATGTAATAATTGTGGTAGATGAAAGTACTAGAAAAAGTTTATTTATACAAAAATCAGTAATACAAAATTAATAATCGGCAATGGTGTGATATAATTCAAAACATTCTGGTAGATGTAAGGGAACCTTGCATTTCTTACACTCCCATGTTGTTTCTCTACGTTTTTCATTTTTCTGGCAAACTCTACAAGGTTTGGATGGCACGGGGCCCGATCATCGTACGGAACAAGTCGTGAGAATGTCTCGAAGGCTGCGCGAGCTTGTATACGATTTCGGCCCGAAATTTTCGAATCTAAATCGTAGGTTAAGGGGTTAATGAACATCGTGGCCAGAAAATTCAAAATCACACAATTCTGTACAACCGCACTCCACCTTGAGTACGTAATACGGAAACAAATGCTACTGCAACGAGTGACACGATCTTGCAATGTTCGTCAACTCGAGTACACATGGAGGTACGAATTTCACACCGCACGAGTTGGTTTCGGTCCACTCACCAAGTTTCCTAACTCACCCTCCTAACCTTAGGCGACATGTACAACCACTACCACACGGATATACAAGTGAGAATCACCGAATCGCTGAATCTGGTTGAGACGAATTTAATCAATGCCAAGATAAAATCCAAGGTACAATATGACCGCCACAAATGTTTGAAAAATTTCAAAATCAACTACAAGGTATTCCTTCTTAAGGACATCGAAGGGGTAAGTTCGAAGTCAATACAATATTTTCTACCAAATAATACAGAGATACGATTAAATCAACAAGTACTAACATTCAAATTATTGCAAAAGGATAAAAAATCTGATATGAGATATCGGGAATAAGAAAATTCTATTCAAAACACCAGCTTTCGAACTGATTCCGAGAAACTGTTAGAATGGTAGAAACAAAAACACGTATTATAAACAGAGTAATATCGAAATACTTTTAAGTAACTCCAAATCTCGTACAAAATATCATTTGGCAGATAATATTATACTCGTTCTGTATTTTTAACTCAACACGTATATCATTTAGGATGCTTGCGTGATCAGCAGTATCTTCTTCTTCCTGATACATAATATCGGAATTATTATCTCCCTTGTACGTTGTACCTATTGCACGTTGTTACATGTTATTTACGCGTATTTTTGATACCAGATATTTGATTCCTAATTTCTGACTTACTCGACGTTTGTCATAATGCATATGCAATTACCTTTTATTTGCTCGTATTTCTGTAATATTTGACAGACAATACGTATGTTATATTCGATATGGTACACGAATAACAATTAGCAGGATTGCATTGTACAATATTCTTACGTACAATATTCTTATCCATGATATTTTATTTCAGAATTATACACATTTCTTATACTTCGCGAGATATTACATGTTATCTACTAGTATTTCTGTATTATTCAGTTGATAATACGATACTTCGCCTTTCGTTATAATTTAATGTTATTTCTTGTATTTATATTTCTTGTATTTCTTGTATTTCTGAATTATCTTATATTTAATAGGTGTGATATATTGACATGTTTCACGGTTGCCAGTTCGGAGGTATGGGTTGCGAGTGGAATATTCTTATTCCTGATCACTCTTTTCAGACCTCGTACTGCTTTGTTATACTTTGTATGTTATTACTTGTGATTTGCATCTATCCCTTTATTATCTGTTCGACAATAGGTGTTTTATATTGATTACAGTTCACGAACACCAGTTCGATGGTTTGAGTTCTGAATTGAATTATTTTATTTCTCATGTCGGATTTCAGAGAAATACGCCGCTTGTTGTACTTTCTACTTTAGTTCACACTGTTTGCTTGCAATTTTGAATTGTTTTCTGGATAACACGCCTTTTATATTACGAAATCTTTCCAATTCGTGAAATCTGAAATCAGATTTATACGCTACTTGTTACACCTTTTACGTTACTGCATGTTATTTAAACGTAAGTATTCCCATTCCATTTTACAGATAAGACACGTTTTATACTGTTTATATAGTGCATGGATGCCTTTCAGGAGGCTTGTGATATTTTTCGAATATTCCTATACCTGAGAATTTACATCAGAGTATATTCGTCATTTGTAATACTTTGTACCCTGTAGTGCTAGTACTTATCATTTGAACGTATTTCTGTACTATTTCGTACATTATACATTTTTCATGTTAACTTATAATATCGTACTACACAGGAACGAAGACTTATGCTATGAGTAGAATTTTCTTATTCCTGATATCTGATATCATGGATCGCGGGTATAACTTTCCAATCTCTGATTTCCAGTTTCTGATTTCTTCGACATTTCTTTGTTTTCGTATGCTATTCCTTGTTGTTCACAGGTGCTTCTGTATCATTTGGTATATGATGCGTATTATGCATTTACTAGTACATGGAATCCAAATCGCAGACATGGATTAAATGTATTGCTTTCCAATTTTTATGTCTGACTTCAGATTCTTTCGACGTGTCTTCTTTTCCGAGAGATTATATTATACATGTTCGTCGAAAGCATTTCGGAACCTTGTGTTATGAGTAGAACGTTTTTAATTCACATATCTGATTTCAGATATCTCCTTGTTCCGCTGTACTTTGTACATTATTATCTATTACTTGCTCGTATTTCCCTATTATTTGGTCCGTATTAATTGTTTTGTAATGGGTATACCACACGGATATTAGAGTTCGGTGGCTTGTGCTTTTGCGTAGAATGATTTTATTCCTACTCTCTAATTTTTTATTTCTCCGTGTTTTGTTATCATTTTTATGTCATCCCTTGTTATTTGTTCGAATGTTTGTATTATTTGATATGTTAAACGCGATTTACATTGGATACAGCACGCGGATGACTTGATGACGGATAAGATGCTTGTGTTTCGAGTAGAATACTTTTGTATGCGATATCTAATTTCAGATTTCTTCGTTATGTGTTATAATTCATACTTTGTTACCATTTATTTGCTCGTATTTCTGTTTTATGTGATATATAATACAAGTTTTATTTTGAGTATGACATACGGATTGCCAATTCTGACGCATTTGTAATGAGCATTTATTTCCAATATAGTTATTCCCAATATCTGACTGCAGATTTATTCGCCTTTACTTAGACTTTGTATGTTACTGCTCGCTATCTTCAACTATATCTGTATTTTATGGTCGGTAATTGGAATTTCATATTAGTTAGGAGAAGAAGGACTAAAAAATATCGCATCGCTTCGCGAGTGAATTCTGTGGGGTTCGACGGGTTGTAAGGCCGTCTCGCGATCACGTAATGTTGCCCGCCAAATTAATATTCAGCAACTGTTTCAGTTTGCACGAGCAAAAGGAATGGAGTCGCGGCTGGAGTCGAACGATAGACTCTTGTACAATGAGAGGAATTAAACTCTCGATGATCTTGATAAGTAGGCTCTAAGATTGTCTATTCGGCGTTTCGTAGAGAACTGATTCGTCGATTCGATTTGAATTGCTTGACGACTCCATTGGAATTGGTCTCTCCGACGATTCGAAGAGAACTCTACTCCTTGACGATTCGAAGCGAACTCAACTCTTCGACGATTCCAAGCGAACTCTACTCTTCGACGATTCGAAGAGAACTCATGCTCTTCGATTTTCCTAAGATCGGTCCAAAGGTTCTCCTAAGCGAAGATGGTACTGGAGGAAACCCTCTCCTCCAAGGTGAGGTACGTGGGGTTCACTCGCGCGCTTGTTACCCCATCGACCGTTTATGACCCCTAGCTGAGGCCTGAGGCTTTCAATGTGTGCGGACCATGTGGAGCCCTCAGGCCTATTGTCAGCCAAGTCTTAAGAGCCGTCACCTAATTTCGTTAAATTTGGAGTTTCCAGGATTATCGTGTTCCGCGACACGAGAAGTCACAATAAAAATTAAAGCATTCAAACATGCTGAAGGCATGGGGAAGAAAATTCCAATACCGAATTGTTTGACACTAAAGATTTTGCTGTTGGAAGACCTTAACGGTGTCTTCCTTGTTCCGCGACGGAACAATTACTATTCTACAATATGTCGCTATTGTTTGTTATTTGCAGGTGTTTCCGTATTATTGGGTATATAGTTAATGTCTCATATTGTTGCGAAAACACGGATACCAGTTCGGAGTCTTGTGTAACGAGTATGAGATTCTTACCCAATCTTATCTCATCATTTCGGATTTCTTCGCGGATTGTATTAATTTGAATAATATTTCCTATTTTCCTCCTGAATCTCTGTATTATATCGTTATAATTCGCGATTTATATTATTATAGCATACGGATACCGCTTCGGAGAATAGAGTTCCTTAGTACAACGTTCTCATTGCTTTCTGATTTCTGATTTCTGATTTCCGAGTTTTCGTACGTTCCTTCTTCGTTTGCTGTTATTTGTTAGTCGCTAGTATTTCTGTATTATTTAGTGTAAACGATACGTATATACATTGACTGAAGTATCTGTAGCCCAGTTCTTATACTTGGATTATGTGTCTTGCTTTCCATTTTTTACATCTGATTTCAGATTCCTTCGACATTTCTTCTTGTTCGAAAGCTATTCTTTGGTGGTCGCTGATGTTTCCGCATTATTTGGTAGACGATGAGTATTCTGCATCAGTGTAATACGTCGAACCCAGTTCGAAGTCAAGGATTATGTATACTGGTTTTCAGTTTTTGATTTCTCATTTGAGATTCCTTCGATATTTGTTCTCCTTCGTCGGCTATTGCACGTAAACTGCCAGTATATCTGTATTGTAGAGATAGGGTGGTTGTTATATAATATAAAACTATTTATTAGACATAAAATATAATATACAATGTGCGGTGACGGTAAAGACTACGAATATAGATATCTATCAACTAAACTTTTACGACTACAACTAATAACACGATTATAACTAACAACACAATTACAACTAACAACACAATTCCTCACAATTCTCTCTCAAATAATTCTACTACGAATTCTAACATACTACACCGTACTACGACATACTACATACTGCCTACTCACGTCCTTGCATTCCTATTTAAAACCATACATTCTATCCTCTTTCATACCTATTCTCTCTTTCCCAATCACACTTTCCCACGCACTCCTTGCAATCTTACCCTCAGCGGGTCACGTAGCCCAAACGCTCAAACGCATTCCTAAAGACACTCTTCACTTTCATCCGATACATTCATAAACATCCCTTCCACACGATCCTAGCGCACGGTCATTCGTCCCTTAGCACGCACTTTAGATAACATGCTCGACCCACTCATCCTGCGATACCACAGTATTGTATTCTGTATTATCCATTGGAAATGGAACACAATTCGGGGAATTGGATTATTTTTATTGCTTTCTAATTTTTATTTCTGACTTCACGGTCTTTCGATATGTCTTCTTCTTCGGTAGCTATTCGATGTGTGTTGCTCACGCGTATTTCCATATTATCTGATAAGTGATACGAATTACGCATTGATCGTATTACATAGAACTATGTTTGGAAACTTGAAGAATTGGCATTTATCATATCAGTTTTCCGACTTCGTCTACATTCTTCTTCGAAGGCTAATACTCGTTAGTCGCCAGTACTTATGTATTATTTGCTAGATGATACATATTATGCACTGTTTGTAGTACCTGAAACCCAGTTCGGAAACTTGGATTATGGCTAAAGCATTTCAATTCCTACTTTTGCTTTCAGATTCCTTCGACATACGTATCTTTTTCATCGAAGACTACCCCTTGATGGTCGCTCGAATTTCTATACTATTTGGTTGATGATTTGCGCATTGATTCTAGTACATCGAACTCATTTCGGAGACTTGGATTCTGTGAATTGCTTTTCAATGTCCGAATTCCGATTTCAGATTTTTCTAACCTTTCTTTAATTCGCAGGCTATTACATATTAGTCGATTGTCTTTCTGTATTATTTGGAAGGTGATACGCATATAGAAATGATTATTGTACATGGGACCTTGTTCGGTGGCTTGGATTATGGGCGTTGCTTTCAAATTTTTATTTTCCATTACAAATGCCACAGTGGATTCTTCCTCTGCGTATGGTGTTCCATGTTGGTCCCTTCTATTTCTGTACTATTCAGTAGATAATACGCATTATGCGTTTGTCGTGGCCCATGGACACTAGTTCGGAGTCTTGAATTATGCGTATTGATTTACAATTTTCATTTCTGATTTCATTAGTGCCTCCGACCTTTTTTTCTCACCGTATGCCGTTCTACCATGATAGCAGGTATTTCTGTTTCCTTTGTTATACTTTGTACGTTATTACGCGTTGTATGCTCGTATTTCTGTACTATTTGGCACTTGATATTTGTTTTCTATTAGTTATGGAACATAGATACCAGATCAGAGGCGCGTGTTACGAGTACAATGTTTTCCTCCTGGTATTTCATTCGGTATATCTTCCCCCTCCGTTATAATTTTATGTTATTTTATGTTATTTGCTCGTATTTGCCTATTATTTGATAGATAATTCGAGTTCGTCATCGATTATGGTACACGGAAACCAGCCAGAGGATTGCGTTGCGAGTAACATGTTCTTATTTCGTATATATAATTTCAGATTTTATCGCAATATGTTATTATTTCTTTGTTATTTGCTTTATTCTTATTTTATTTGCTCTTACTTCTTAATTATTTCGTATATAATACGTGTCTTATATTGATAATGATATGTACATTATGTAATTAGTGGAACGTCCTAATTCCTAATCAGTAATCTGATTTCAGATTACTGCGCGTTTTGTTATATTTTTTATAATATTACCAGTCATCAACTTGCATTTCTGTATTATTTCAATGACAATATGTGTTTCATGTATTTTATGTGTTTTGCGTTGGTTATGGTAAAAGGATAGCAATTCCGAGGTTTGTATGATGAGAAAAATGCTCTTATAACTGAAATCTGATTTCAGATTTTATCCCGCTATATTACAATTTGCATAATTTCTTGTTATTAGCTCGAATTTCGGTATATTTTGGTTGATAATACGTGTTCTATATCGGTTATAGTACGCGGATGCTAGTTTCGACGCTTTGGTTACAAGTACAACGTTCTTCTTCCGGATATCTGACGTCAGACTTTTCCACCTTCTGAAACACTTTGTATATTATTACTTAATATCCATACGTTTTTCTGTATTATTTGTTACGTAACGCATTGTATATGTTGATTTCATTCCCCGTACACCACCCGTGAGGCGTGAGTTACGAGCTGAATGACCTTTTTCCTGATTTATGACATCAGATATATTCGGCTTATGTTGTGCCCTGTGTGTTATTGCACGTTATTTACTTGTATTTCTGTATTCCTTCGTTCACAATACATATTATATATTATTCAGAGTTCACGGACGCTAGTTCGGAGTCTGATGTTAAGAATAGAAAGTTCTTATCTGTGAAATCTGGTTTCAAATTCCTCCACGTTATGTCGAAATTTAAATAATACTTGCAGGTATTTTCCGGAATTTCAAAATTACTTGCCACATAATACGTGTTCCATATTGATTGTACCATATGGATACCAGTTGGGAAGCGTGAGTTATGTGTCAAATGTTCTCATTCCTGAAACCTGGTTACAGATTTGTTCGCCGTTTGTTACAATTTATACACCATTCTGTGATCTTCTCGTACTTCTGTATTAAATGGTCGATAATACTCGTTTTATATTGGTCATAGTACACGGAAGAAGGTTCGGATGCCTGTGTTAAGAAAAATATGTTCCTTTTTCTGTTATTTGACTTCAAATTTATCCGCCTTTTGTGACACCTTGGATGATAGTACTTCGACACGTATCCATACGTATTTCTGTACAATTTGGTAAATATAACATGTTTTATATTGGGTACAGTACACAGATATCAGTTCGAAGGCTTGAGTTGTGAGATGGATGTTCATATTCCTGAGCAAAATTAAATGTGATTTCAGATTTTATCAAGTTTTCTAATAAGTTGGAAGTTATTTCTAGTTACGTGCTCGTTATTCTGTAATATTTGAAAGAAACCGCGTGTTGTATAATGGTTATGCTACGCGTATACCAGTCGTGATGCGTGAGTTACATGCTGAATATTCTTACTCCTGATATCTCACTTCAGATATGTAAGCCTTTTGTAATGCATTGTACATTATTACTCATTGTTTACATATATTTTTGTATTATTTGGTAGATAATTCGTGTTTTATACTAGATAAAGTACACGGATGTCAGTTCGGAGGCTTGCATTATGATTAGAAATTTCATATTACTGATATCCTATTTCCGATTTCTCCGCCATCTTTTATAATTTCTGTGTTAGTACCCGTTATTTGTTCATATTTCATTGTTATTTTGAAAATGATATATAAATAATATATCATTATAAATTGGTAGTGCAACATGGATCCCAGGGCTTATTATATAAATAAATAAGGATTATTAGTATTGCGTCTGAATTTCTGATTTCTGATATAACACTTAGTAGTCATTTCTTCATCTCTGTGTGCTGTTACCTTTAAGTCGGTAATATGCATCGCATATTAGGACAGGAGGCTTGGATTATGAGCATTGCTTTCTAATTTCCGGTTTTGTATTTCAGATTCCTTTGATATTTCCTTTCTCGTAGGCTATTCGTCTTGTCGGACGGTGGTATTTCTGTATTATTCGGTAGATATTGCATATTATGCAATATTACAGCTATTCAATTTCTGATTTCTGATTTCAGATTTCTTCGACGTTTCTCACTCATAGTTGGATTTTCCTTATTGGTAGTTGGTATTTCTGTAATATATGGAAGATGATACGTATTACGCATTGATTCTGGTATATCAGTCTTCTTGCGGAAACTTTGATTATATGAATTGTTTTTCAATCTCTGATTTCTGATTTCAGATTTCTTCGACATTTCTTCTCCTTCGTATGTAATTCCTTATTAATCTCCGGTATTTTTGTATTATGTGGTCGATGTATTTTGTGGTGTTCCGTCGCTGAGCAAGGAAGACACCGTTAAGGTCTTCCAACAGCAAAATCTTTAGTGTCAAACAATTCGGTATTGGAATTTTCTTCCCCATGCCTTCAGCATGTTTGAATACTTTAATTTTTATTGTGACTTCTCGTGTCGCGGAACACGATAATCCTGGAAACCCCTAATTTAACGAAATTAGGCGACGGCTCTTAAGACTTGGCTGACAATAGGTCTGAGGGTTCCACGTGGTCCGCACACACTAGGGGCCATAAACGGTCGATGGAGTGACCAGCGCGCGGGTGGACCCCACATACCTCACCGTGGAGGAGAGACTTTCCTCCACTACCGTCTTCGTTTGGGGAGCCTTTCTTTCATTTAAGGTGACCGATTTGCGAACCAAGGGAACGCCCTTGGTCAAATCAGCTAATAATATTTGGCGAGCTCTCGATTTTTTCTAAGACCGACCTTAGGAAAAGCGAAGAGCATGAGTCCTCTTCGAATCGTCGAAGAGTTGAGTTCGCTTGAATCGTCAAAGAGTAGAGTCCTCTTCGAATCGTCGGAGAGACCAATTCCAATCGAGTCGTCAAGCAGTTCAAATCGAATAGACGAATCAGTTCTCTACGAAACGCCGAATAGATAATCTTAGAGCCTACTTATCGAGATCATCCACAGTTTAATTCCTCTCATTGTACAAGAGTCTATCGTTCGACTCCAGCCGCGACTCCATTCCTTTTGCTCGTGCAGACTGAAGCAGTTGCTGAATATTAATTTGGCGGGCAACATTACGTGATCGCGAAATGGCCTTACAACTCGTCGAATTCCACAGAATCACTCGCGATGCGACGTGATATTTTTTGATCCTTCAATACGTATAGTGACCTGTCGCTCGATCCAATACGTGTAATACATAGGTACGCGAATGATACGCTTGATGATACGTATTACGATCTACATAAAAATTTACCGTAGTCCCTGGAACCCAGTTCGGAGAGAGATTATTTTATAGTCGAGTCTCCTACAATGCGATTAATTCGTATTGCGTTATATGGAAATCGTGTTATAAGAAAATCATAATTAATTGAAGTCAGGAAATGCGTTTATTGGGATTATGGATAAAAGAAGTAACTATTGTTATATTATAATTATCTTTATTTCTCTCTTGAGGAAGGTATATCTGACTGTTCATCGTAGAGAGTAAAAACTAGAGTGAGAAAGAATGAAGAAAAGACATGCGACTGCAGCTCGTCCCGGTCGCCAAACTCTTATCCTACGCGTGAAACAAAAACCTCACGCACTTCCGGACCTTTTCCGTCGCATACCTTATAGATACATTTATTTCTCTTCACAGATTAATTTTTGCATATTCGATACGTTAAGACGTATCTTATATCCAACAGCGTTCTATGGAAATCGCATTACGAGAAACATAGTAATAAGATAAATCAAATTAATTTATACCGCGTTATATGGAAACCAGTGCCGCGTTATATAGAAACCGTACTATAAAAAATTCAGAAATAATATAAATTAAATGAATTCGTACCGCGTTGTATGGAATCTCAGAAATAAATAAATTGTACATAAATCAGATCTATATAAAAATTTCATTTTCAAAGTGATAAATAATTGATACAAAAAGGTAGCCTGGTGTTGCCTTATTATGGTGGTTTTCATTAAATGCTTTTCTCATTTATAACAGAAATGGCAAGTGACAGAAAGAGGTTTTATAATAAGAGTTTTCTAATTTAGTTCTATGAACAAAAGACGACTATCTCGTGTCTTCCTAAAAACGGAACCGACATCGTACCGATATACCGATCGAGAAGCTCATGATCGGTACCATTGTAAAAGTCAGTGGTGGTAGGGGACACGTGCCTCGGTCTAGTGGAGAATATATTATATATATAGACTTACTAACGAATACACTCTGCTTTCTCTTCAAATCACGCATGCATTCTAACACAAAGTATCAAGTTGCAATTGATATGGTTAATTAATGAAATTTTATAATAGAAATGGCAATGAATATGTAGACTTTTACATATTTAAATTTAGGTCTATCGAATACAATATATAGTTCATATAATAAAATTATAAACTAAAAAAGTTGTTTCAATAAAAAAACTTTATTTGAATAATAATATTATTTGCATAAGTGACGTATCCTAATTCAAAAATAAGATTCTAGTATATTAAAATTAAATGGTTTATTACTCTGTTTTATACAATAATATTTTGGTTGCTTTTATATAATTATCAAAGCCCTTATTAAAATCTTTTCTATCATAAGTCCTCTTATCCATCAACGTTATTTCATACTTCTTCTTATTAATATTTATTTTTGAAACAAATGTTTTATTCTCAAACACTTTTACGAAACCGCTGCAGTCTTATCAGGATTCAGACATTCTTATCACATGGTTCACACATCGAGGATACCACGATTAGATTGTTTTATTGTTCCTAATCACTATCAAATACTTGCAGTCCAACCCTTTTTTTTCTAATTGACCGAAAATCCCCTTCACTTTGCAAATTTTCCTCTTGGTTTTCAAATGTAATTTTATTTTGTAGTTCTTCCAAAACCTCTTTATATGGAGCCAAGCAATTTTGAAATTTTCTTTTAAATTTTTCACTGCGTATCGTTAAAAGATCATTTTGAGTTAAATGACGTTCTAATTCTGTAGCCAAATGCAGCACCTTTTTTACGAATTGAAAAATTGGAACGAATCTGTTATCCGTGTCTTACACAAATTAATTTAAGATAGATTCATCAATTTGTTCCACCAATTCCTCCTCGTTTAAACTCTCTTGCCAAAGTAGTTTTTCTATATCTTCATGGCATATATCTGAAAATCCTCCACTGCTCAAACCCGAAGCAATGTTTACTATTTCTGTAAGTGGAGCTGAAATGTCATTTCCCGTTTGAAAGATTTGAGATAAAAGAGGCATCCAAAGTGCATTAAGTGTTGACGATTTAATATCTACAAAAGCTAATAAGAGAGTTCGAATGCAATCTAAAATAGAAAATAGAAAATTCTTTCCAAACTCGAAGAAAAGTTTTACCTTTCTTATTTTCCAATCGGTTGAAGATGTTTTGAAAATGTTGATATGTAGTACACTTTGAAAATTCGAATGACTCCTTGATCCAGCGGTTGTATCAAGGAACCGTAGTTAAAAGGAAGATAAACAATTTTCACATTTGGGTGATTCAGTTCCTCCTGTGATTAAGAATCATAGCGTTAATAAGAATCAATAAAACTTTGTAACTAAAATTTTTTTCAATCGTATAGCTTTCCACTTGCGGGAAAATGCAATTATAAGACCAATTCTCAAGTCATCCACGTCTTTTTATTAGCTCGTCAAAATACAGGAAACTCGGACATGTTAATATTTTTTGAAAGCACAAGGAGTTGAAGATCAATTTATTATCATAGGTTTCATTAACAAAATTCCTGATAGATTGCTATACGTATGAAGAGTGATGCGTTGTTTGAAAGCTTTAAACCCTCAAGCTCGCCTTTCATTTGCTGCAATGTAAATCCGAGATGGAAGTTCTTCCAGTACAATGTTGTCTCGTCAGCATTGAAAATCTGATATTGTGCATACCCCCCTTTTATCGATAATTCGAGGAAGATCCATTTTCAATTTTTTGGCAGCCTCAGCATCAGCATTTTGGATATACAGTCTTCCAACTAGATCATCGGACGGGCAACCATCTGCGATAGTTTTCCTTATTTTTTCTCATTTCCCTTTAAAGTCCGAACTGTATATTTATTTAAATTTAACGATTTTGCAATAGACGATATTTTCTTTCCAATTTTTAAACGATTAAAAATTTAGATTTTCTCCAGAAAAGTTATATACTTCCTTTTTAGCTATTTCTTTCACCTTTATTTATTTGAGCCATTTTGCAAACCTACGGATAGTTATTTCTTCTAGGCAAATAATACAGCATATAAAAAATTTTACCTAGATTACTAAATTTTACCTAGTCTAATGTTCTACAATTCCAATAGTGTAAATTAAGCAAGTCAAAAGAAGAACTTTATTACACATACGTTTGAACACGTTTAAAGACCATCTTAGAATAAATTAAAAGAGTGCAATGCTTCATTGTTTGCTCATTCCCTGATAACTGGAATGGATAACCTGGGAATACGCTATATGTCAACTACACATAAAAATTTAACACGTGGAGTAAGTACTGTCATAGATAAACTTTTCAAGACATTTGAGTTGTTGTGATGTTCTTGTACGTGAAACGCTTTATAAAGAGACTGCGCTATAGCAGACTCAACTGTATTGATTTTCATATTTTATTTCCAATTTCAGATAACTCCGACCTCTCTTCCTCGTCGTATGCAATCGAATGTTGATCGCAGACATTTCTGTTTAGCTTGTTATACTTTCTACTTTATTACTCGTTACTTGCTAGTATTTCCGCATTACTTTTTCGATAATTCGTGTTTTATATAGATGATGGTTCAAGAACGTAAATTACAGATTTTATTATTTTGTTATAATTTGTATTTTGATACCTGTAACTTTCTTATATTTCTGCATTATTTGGTAGATAACACTTGTTTTATATAGGTTACGGTGCACGGATACCAGTTTGGAGGCTCGTTCTTTAAGTAGAATGCTGTTATCAGATTACTCCGTGTTTTGTTATACTTCATTCGTCATTACCTGCTATTTGCACGAGTTTCTGCATTATTTGGTATGAAATCCATTCTTTGTATGGGTTATCGTTCACGGATAACAGTTCGGAGGCTTGCGTTGTGAGAAGAATATTCAGATACCTGATTTCAGGTTAGAGAATTCTTTGATACTACTTACTGCGTGTATGCTATTACACTATAAATGTTCGAAATCCAGTATTATTCGATGTATAATACGTGTAAAATATAAGTTATGTTTCAGGAATATCGGTGCATGAAATTGTACGAAGAGAAGAATGTTATTCCTGACGTTTGATTATAGATTTCTCCGTGACTATTTTAAATATAATACTTCTTTCATATTGGGTATAGCTCACGGATAACAGTTCGGAGGCTTGTGCTGAGAGAAGAATGTTTTTAATCCTGGTATCTGATTCAAATGCACTTTGCTTTCAATGTGCATTGTTAAACTTTGTTATTTCACCTGTCATTTTCTTTTATTTCTATATTCTTTGGCATGTATGTAATACGATTACATTTGGTATGTAAGAGCATAGTCCTAAGAATAAATCACTTTTTATGATAATACCTTCTACGTTATAGCTTGCTATTTACAGGAATACATATATAGCGGATAATACGGGTTTTATATTACATATAACTGACGGATACCAAACGCGGAAATCGATTAAACGCATAAAAATAATATTGAAATATCGTGACTTTAACACATGGAAAACACGCTTCTGTTCGTGTTTCTATTTTATGTCGGTCACAAACTACATACATACATTCATGAGGATTCTTCGAGGCTTTTCCACTCCAGGATTCTCTCGCTGAGGGTCCTATTTTTATGTCCTAATTGACTGATCTGATACAGTCGATTCGCGATTTTCCCCCGTGAAAATTACGTCACCATGACAATTCTCGATACGCGATTCGCATCTTGTGAGAATACGATTCCGCTCATCTGCGTTTCTCTCTCCGCAAAGGCCGCGCAACTCAACTAGATTGTTCTTAAAAATAGCCTTTCATAACGGTATTATTCGATTTTCCATTTTTCCCTGAAATAAGATCCTGCATCAGCATTGACAGGTTTTCGATTTATTTTTCCAAAAATAGGCAAGGTACATACCACGGCCGGCCGGTAATAATACTGCTGTTGTTCTTCAACTTTCAAATTCAAATTGGAAACCAAATTTACAAACTGCGTAATATATTCATGGCTTATATCAGAACGGGACTAGCAAATACCTCCGCAACATTGGACAGCGACCAATGAAAAAAAATCAGTTCAACTGCTTTTTGTAGCAGCAAGCTAAAACTAATTAGGAAAGGAGATTAAGTTTATGACTAGATTGTGTAAGATGACAACGAAGGTGTCAACATAATGAAAAAGGAAGAAAAAAAAGAAAAAGGAAACAGGAAATGGTTAATAAATGCTCTTCCAATACCAGTAACAAATTGGTATGAAATATTAAAAGAAAATAAATAAAGGGCAAAAAAGCAAAAGAAGTACCGATATAAACAACGAATCCGCTACCAATATACATACATATGTAGAAGTTTACATCATAGACCTATCATAAGAATTATTACAAACGCTATGCCGAACCTGTTAGGGGGGAATCGGTGGAAGATTATTTGTGTACGATACCGTAGACAGAATTGAACTATTTGGACCACGCAAGTCACAGTCGTTTCCAGAGAAAGCTGCAAGCAAAAGACACTGGTGACAAAAGCGAAACAGAGGGGAAGGGATCGCCCTCACATCGCTAGGACTCAGAATTTATTTTTAGCATGTAGTTTTCTAGAACAAAACAAATACAATATAAAAAATCCAAAAAACCATCAAATGAGAATACAAACTACAACTTCCGAAGACTATAGAAAATTAATAATAGCTTTAAAACGAAAAAGCGCGATTTAAAATAGTTGAAAGGGGTAATGATGGTTAACTTAACGTGTAATATACTTTCTTTTTTATTTACTCTCAAATGACATTACAGTGCAACCGTTTTCGAGATTAATCAGCAGTTTCTCTATGTGCGTTCGACGCGCTAGTGAAAATTGCATTTCATCGAATGATTGCCATTCTTTGTTTCTACGTGTCATGTAAGAGCCAGTGGTTTCCTTCTTTTTAATCTTCGACGGTAATTTGAATTTTGCAAAATCTGAAATGCCTTGGTATTGGGGTGCCGTTGCAGTCATAACTCATATCTTTTGGCATATTTGCTGATTTCGTCTTTTATGTCCGTGGGTGCAGGTGAAAGCCTTTATTCGGATCGTCGTGGTGTCGCCGACGAGAGCTCGAGTTCGACTGGAGTTTCAAACTCCATGCCGAAAACGTGGCGTATCGTCAGCGACGATTCTGGACAATGTCTCCGTCGATACAATGTGTGTTTGGCGGCCCAGCGGTACGCCTTGCTCGGGCCGCCAAAAGGAGTTGTCGAGCAACATTGTATATTGGTAGCCCGGCGGTGCGCCTGTGCGCGGTGCACATGTTCTTTAATCTCTGGATATTATTAAATCTTTGGATATGATCATTCTTTCCATTCTATGATGCATTGGCTATTGCTCATAGCGCTGTTTTCCAATTATTGTACGATTTTGAGATCATTTTGCTTGTGCAAGCCCATGATTGAACTCCATAATACCTATTCCATAGGTCCATGAAGGTTTGAGTGCCACTTTATATAACATTATTGTATAATAATAATAATCATTTAAGTTGGAATTCAAATGTATTCTAGATGCAAGATATTATGCATAGCCACGGTTTGGTATTGCCTTGGTGTTCAATGTTACTGGCAAGTATAATCCTTTTTCTAGTGCGTTGTTTGCACGAATTCATTACATTCCGTTGATTTTAATGTTCCGAGTTTGGCGCACAATCAGTTCTACATATCTTTACTGCTGCTTGGAGGTGATTCTTAGCGTATTGGAAGCTATCTCCTATTGACAGAAGTGTAGTATCGTCCGCGAATGTTGCTGTTGTAATCTTGTTGGTTTGTGGTACATTCGCGGTGTATAAAAGATACAGCGTTAACCCAAGTACGCTATCTGAGGGAAACAACTGCTTTGATTTTGCGTAATTTGGAGTAATCACTGCCTACTTTCAGTTACCTGTGACCGTCACCGCAGGCGGTATCTGCAGACAGATACCGTGACGGTGCAGGATTATCGACAAACGCAATCCTGCTGGGACTGAGCGAAAACTGGCAACTCTGCCTCTCCGTGGCCCCCGATGGTAACGAGGCTTCGGGCTGCTAGACAACCTGGTGGCTCGGCCAAGTGTGCAAGGTTTTTACAAGCCGCGTGTCCAACACCTATATACGCGTTCTCTTGCAGCGGTGACCATACAAAGTATTGTAACACCTCTCCCGCGAAACTGGTATAAAGCTTAAGCCGGGGTACGGCGTGGTCGCCAACAGGCGAGCCCCGAAATCGCACACAATACTTGCCCACTTTCAGTCTCAAGAGCCAGTTAGAAATAAACGATTCTATTAGGTCACAGAAGTTTCGTAGCAGATTCAGTTTTCACTTTTTGTATAAAGCTTTATGGGGGGTCTGCTCTTCACTCACGGTTCGTGAAGTCGTTCGGTCGCAGATATCCTCGTGTTGTGGTGGTGCTAGGAAGGACGAAAGGAAAAGGAAGGTATGCAGCATTTGGTCCTGGGTCCGCTAGTGGACTCGTCAGTAAGGCTTGCTAGCAGGCCCTGCCTTAGACGGGGATACTGTTGGAAACTCTGGAAGTTATATATACAGTGCTGGACAAAAGTATTGGCACAGCATGGTTTTTGTGGTTCAAGCGCGTACAACTAATAAACAAATTGATTTGAAGGAAAAACTTTTTGACATATTCATTTATTACCTATTCTAGTTTTATTACATAGTAGAAGTAATAAAATAAATACATTGATTCAGGAAACAATAACAAAAATGTATTTATCGAACATTTTATGAGTGGACATAAGTACTGGCACACTCGAATAAAAACGTTTAAAAATGACTTGAAATTAAATATTAATATTTAGTTGGCCTTCATTTCCTTTTAAGAACTTCGTTTAATCGTTTCGGCATTGAATCAATTAACGTTTTTGTAAAATCCGGCTCGATTTTATTCCATTCTTGTAAAAGAATATTCTTCGAGTCTGTTTTGCATGTTATACGATGTTTTCGAATCCTTTTCTCCAATTCATTCCAGACATGTCCGATAGGATTCATGTCTGGACTCTGGGGTGGTTTATATAGGTAATGAGAAGTATTATAAATTATCCAATGGCGTACGATATAAGCGGTGTGCTTTGGATCGCGGTCTTGTTGGAAATAGAAATTCCGCGGGAGATCCAATTTTTCCACACTTTTGAATAAATTTTGTTTTAATATATTTAAATATGTGTATTTGTCCATAATATCATTTATAAAAATTAATTCGCCAACTCCAGATGCTGCCATACAACCCCACACCATAACTCCAACACCTCCATGTTTTACACTCGATTGTAAATTTCGTAGATCCAATTCGGTATTTGGCTTCTTCCAAAGTAATATTCTACCATCTGATTTAAATATGGTAAATTTGCTTTCTTCTGAAAACAGTATGTTGCTCCAAAATGTTGAAACCTTAGTTATAAATTCCTTGGCAAATTTTTTCCCGATATGTATGGCTTTCTTCGCGCAACACACGCAGAATATCCAGCAGTTTTTAATACCCTTCGCACAGTTTCCCAAGTTACTTCTTTTTGACACTCTTTATTTAATATCATTCTGAGTTTCGAAGAGTTTAATTTATGATTTTTCTTCATTTCATTTACAATTTTACGTTTTTCTCTAACAGATAACTTGGGAGGATGACCACATCGATTCGCACTATCAAAATCTGATTGATTTATAAATCGTTTTACAATGCGTCCAATAGTGAAACGACTTTTGTTAACAATTTATGATATTTCGCTATAAGATTTTTGCATTTTATACAAATTTAGTATTATTTCTCTTTCTTCACATGTCGTTTCTTTCGCTTTTCTTGACATTATTACTTTTTTTTACTTTGCTTGTTGCTAAACGACTGAACTTTAGGACAATTGTTCTTGAAAATGACAATCGCGGTGTCACCTAACTAGATTTTAAAATGACGATTGGAAATTTTTCAAACAAATGCGGATATACTACATTTAGCATCGTGTGCCAATACTTTTGTCCACCCATAAAATGTACAATAAATACATTTTTGTTATTGGTTCGTGAATCAATGTGCTTATATTATTGCTTCTACTATGTAATAAGACTAGAATAGATAACAAATGAATGTCAAAAAGGTTTTACTTCAAATCAATTTGTCTAGTAGTTATAAGCACTTGTACCACAACAACCGTGCTGTGCCAATACTTTTGCCCAGCACTATATATAGGAAAGTGAAGGTTTTCCGAGAACTTGCGAGAAAGTCCTCGAACCTCCTTCAAGTAGGAAGCCATCTACTGGCAAGGGTCAGAATGATGGTCGCTATAGCCTCAAATTTCTTTTCTTCTTTCGAAGCATTTTTCAATACGGTTTGTTACTTCGTGTACTTGATCGATGGCTGCGTGTTTGGCTCTGATTCCAAATTGATTCTTGGGGTACAATTCTTTTTCCTTCTTCAATAATGGCTTTGAGTCTCTGGAGGATTATCTTTTCAAGAACATTAGCCGTGATTGGGAGTAACGATATTGGTCTATAAGAACCAAACATGTTGTCAGATTTTCCCGGCTTCAGTAGTATGGCAATTTCGTCGACTTTTTAAGGTGTTGAAAAATACTTAAAAAATTTTTCCTTTTTAATACAGTAGAGATGTGTTAAGTATTTTATAATTATTTATAATTAAGGATTTTATAAGTTCTTTTAATGTACCTGGTAACATGTACACTGCTCGGCACTGTTCAGTTGCGGGGCAAGAGGGGTATTCCACTTGTTCCGCCTACACTCTCGCTAGTAATACACATTCTTCTATGACACTCCCAAAACTACTAGCTCTAAATTCGGTGACGTGATACGTTAAAGTATGCGTAAGATATCCGTAAAATTCTTATACTCGAATAATACGTTGTAAGTCTGCAAACATGAGAGCCAGCATGATTATTTTCACTTATACTTCATAAACATTGAACACATATTTAATACGATTCGTTTCATAAATAAGCGACATATTTATTATTTTAAATTATTTGTATCGTAATGAACATTTCGTATGATGGAATCATTTAATTTATTATAAAAAATATATCCCGTAATTTAAATATATTTTTGTAGGTAATGTTAAATACATTAATTTGTTTATTTAATTCTGTTGCCTTGTTTTATAAAACTGACAAAAAAATTCTATTATCAAGATAAAGAAAGTTATCAATACCTAAAATATAATGTTATTTTTTTGCAACATGGGGGAAAAGTGAAACGTACTTAGGACAATACACAAAACACGTGGCTGCGTTCCGTACTATTAGTCCAAATGCCCGGCGACAAATAGTAACTGAGATCCACGTTAAGATTGAATGTCGAAGGATTTTACAGGGTTAAAAGATTTATGGCAGGAAATGAGCCAAGAAGACTTCTGAAAATAAAAGTCCTTTGTTAAACTCAGAAGTAAAGAAAAAGGGACTCTGTTAGAGATCACTGCAATGCCAAAGCTAACAGTTCTCCGAGAGTAATCTACAAGTGAACAACATTGAGCAAGCATTTTTATATACAGAACTTTTTATTTAATAACTGTAATACTCTTATTTTATTCTGTCTTAAGTAAAATATTATAACGTAGTTTAGTTTAGTTTAGTTTAATTCAAGTTACGATATATGTGTTGTTACAGTGATAAGTAACAATTTCGATATTTTTGACAATTTCTTATGTGTTGACGTGTGATAATTGTGCAATCAAACCGGAAAGTGGAGGCACGGAAGAAGGAACGAACAATGCATAGTGAAGCAAAGAATATGACAAAGAGGGATCTTTACAAATGTGGTGAAGAAGCAAGGAAGGGAGAACTTCTTTATCCAGTAAAACAAGCCACACACTACGCACAACGCGTGCAGCAGATTATGTTGGTGTTTCTGAAAGAACAATCTGCAGAATTAGAAAGGAAGCCTCTACATCGGGAGAAGAATTATCATCGCCAGGTAAAAAACGCCGACGACGCATGAAGAAAAACTTTCATTGCTCTGAGGAACAGAAGAAAATAGTAAGAGATACAATTAATGAATTTTACGTCGAGAAAAAGATTGTTCCGACAGCTCTCAAATTGTAAATTGCAATACGAAAAAAAATGTATTTCCCATGGATGAAATACACCCTTTATGTGTGGATTTGGTTTTATTAGTGTGAATGCAAATGTATGTTTTTAGAAGTGCGAGTGGAAGATCTAGAATGCGTGGTGTTGTGCAATTGCTATGGATCAGAGTTGATATGTTATAAGAAAGTTCAGTTTGTTAAAAGAAGCGTGAGAGTGAACAATTACGTTATAAGAAGTGTGTAATTTATAACTTTTTAATAAATATACGATTGTTATATACAAGAAACTCACATTATAGACTTTTAAAACGCATGGGATATAAATATAAGAAAAGTAACATTATCGGGAAAATCTTGATTGAAAGGCCAAACATTGTAAATTGGCGAAAAAAGTATTTAAAAGCTTTAAATTATTATAAAACAGAAGGACGGAATATTATATACTTAGACGAAATATGGGTAGACAGCAGTTTGCGTTTTGGAAAATACTGGCAGAATGAAGACACACTAGGGGTTTTAAAAAATCCAAATGCTTCTCACCGTTTAACCCTTTGAGCGCTGAGTTGTTCGACGTTAATCGTGCGCTGCGGGACTGCCTAATTCTTACGACAGGGCACGCGCTGGGCTGCCTGCCTTTTACGACGAAGCACATGATGCGCTAACTGAAATTTCATTTCAAAATATGTTTATTGTAAGTGAAATAATTTGAGCAGTGATTGCAAAAACCTTAACAGAACCATTTATTTCATTAAACAATAATAACATATAAAAAATACAATATACAAAATACAGAAATAGTAACATAATATAAAAAATAGTAAATTATATCTTTTAAATAGAAAACTTAATAGTTTTGTATTGTGCATCTATTACAAAATTATTATTTTATAAAACTATACAGCGTTCATAGCCCAGATTGAATGACTGCGTGAGAACCCATATATGCGTTCATAGCGCTCAAAGGGTTAATAGTAGTTCACGCAGCAGGAAAAAGGGGATTTGTGGATGGGGTAGTTACATTTAAAACGAGGTCAACGACAGGTAACTATCACGACCAAATGAATGCATATAACTTTTAAAAAATGGATTAGAAAGAAATTACTACCCAACATTCTACTAGTTACCGTAATAGTCGTGGATAATGCCTCATACCACAGCGTACAAGTGAATAAACCACCATCGTTGTACGCTACGAAGAAAAGTATGATTGCATGGTTAATAGAAAATAATATACCCCATGTTGAATCAATGAGGAAATCGGAACTATCAGAACTAAAATACGCGAAAGAAATGTTACCTCAGAGTTAACTCACAATGAATTGAAAGCACTACTACGCCAGACAATAAACGAAACGACACCAAATGATTGGGCAGGATTTTGTAAACATGTGGAAAAACCGGAACATGAATATTGGAATAATAGAAATAATAATAATGAAATAATAGAAATAATAATAATGGAATAATAGAAATAATAATAATGGAATAATGGAACACCCAAGATGGAACAATAGAAGACATAATTGAAGACCTACGATGGGAAATACAAAGCGAGTCAGATAAGGAATCAGATGACAACATCTCAGAAGATTTATAAGGTAAAGGAGTACAAAAGTAATAATAATTATCATTATTTATGAAAATTGATTTAAAATTTAAGATGTACTTCTTAATAATAAATTAATTATGTAATTGCATCATACTAGATAACCGTATAAAAAGATCATACGATACAACATAAATATAAAAAAATATGTGTATAGTACATCACGTTTGATATATAATGCAATGAAAAGTTAATTAAGATTCTAATTAGTAATTAGTAATTGCAAATAATCATGTGTTTATCAGAAGAATCTTGAAGTTATATGCTTTTGGGGTGAGTTCACGCTCTTGCATTTATTTGTTGCGTCTGTCTCACTTTGTCTCGTTGTTTCGTTCGCTTTCATTGTCACATGGTGTTCTATGACCGGGTTAATAGGAAGAGATCAGTTCTACCAATCAGGGAAGCGGTTTACTTTACTTCTGGCATGATGATAAAATAGTTGGGCTGGTGGGGAATCGGTCCTACAAGTTTCTCAGATGACTTCTTTTCAGCCAGGCAGAGTATGTGGCTTGTAACCAAGTCGTATCCTGGTATTTTATTTTGATTTATGTCTTTTTATTTCCGTCGTAACTTCCAACGGTGACATATGCATCACGTTACTGTTATTAGTCTCTACTGCGTGCACGGCTGTTTCCTCGGCCATCTTACAATTCCCAATGCGGTAGTTGGTGTATCCACCAATAGAGCACTGTAGCCGTTGGATTCATCTGTTCAGTGATGATTTAAATTACACGGTAGTTCTAGAATAATCAATGTATACATCAGTTATGGCTAGAGATATTTACCATTCCCAGTACAGTAGATGGTACATCCACCAATACAGCAATGTAGCCGTTGGATTAAGCTGTTCAGTGATAACTTAATTCTATTGCAATTCTAGTGTGGGGGTCCTCCCCTACGCTCGTTTGAAGTCAGCTGGTCACAGGTATCCTTGGTGGTTGGTGTAGCTAGAAGGGACAGTTGGGAAAGGAAGGGATGCGTTTCGTCCCGGGCCTGCTAGCGGACTCATCAGTAAGGCTTGCTTAGCAGGCCGGGCCTTAGAAACTGGGGATGCTATTGGAAAAACGGCAAGTTATATATATATAGGAACTGGGAGTTTTCCGAGTACTTGCGGGAAAGTCCACGAAAACGGAATCCATCTAGTGGCGAGGGCGAGAATGATGGTCGCTACAAATCCATTAAATATTTTTTAATCCTGTGGACACATCGAATCCCGTTATCGTCTTCTCACTTTTCGACATTCGCTGACGAATTCTCCAACCTACAAAGGATAGTTAATGTCTTCTAATGCGTGGGTCGCGTTTGGTGTTGCTACCCATGCCGCGTGTTGGATAGATTTGACAGGAGCTTCGATTGCGTTATCGATATCGTCTGAAGTTTTCAACTTGCCAATTAAAGCTACTTTGTCTGGAAGTTCTTCACTGAACTTATCGTAGCTACAAAAGGTACATAATCTGACACCAATTCTTTATCTCCAATTACGTCTATACAGTCCCTGATTAGTCCTTTGTAAATAAAAAAGTCTATGATGTCATTTGCTCTATTTTTATATGACGGCCAGTAGGTCTATTACCTTAGATTGCTTTCATTTGTACTCTACCTTTTGCGGTGGTTTGTCTTGATCCCTACTGTAAGTGCTTAGCATTCCAGTCACGCCCCGCAATGTACCCGTGTCCTAGTATTGACAGGAAGACACTGTATATATCTTCGATGTTACTATGCTTGGGTTGGCAGTATATAGCAGAGATGGTTAGACTTTTTTCTAATTCCGAAACCTCAGTACTCGTCGCTTGAAGGTAGTCTTCTTTGTATTTTTCTTTTTCGCCATGCTTCGTGTCGTAAAGGATATACTCGTGTACTTTGAAGTAAGTTTTATAGGTGAAGTGAGCTCATATCAACGACATTAAAATGATATCAGATATTTTGTGGTATAAAAATTGCTCGAGGTCATCTATATGTTGGATTAATTCGTTCGAGTTCCAAGCAGCTATGCGTAGGGCTTGCATTAAATTAAATTTTGTCCTTGCTTTAGCAGGGCAAGTATTTCGGCTATACCCTTTTCAAAGTTACTTACTCGCTCTTCCATCCTTTTTTCTGTCTCTTCCGGTTCTTGGTTCTGCATGGTTATTCGAGTCGCTTGTGACAGTTTCATGCGCGTATGAAATTCCATTGCTGCATTGGTGAACTGAGTCGTCTATTTCCCCTTGAAGATTTTGTATTTTGCATTTTTTATTTTTACACCTTACACCTTGCCTACCGAGTATCCTCTGTGGTTTGTAGGATGGTCTTCCCCACAGTTGACGCATTCTGCTGGTTCATCTTTTCGTTTCTCACCCACTTTTTCATTCATGCTTCAGACCACATTTCACGGCATCTTGGAGTATGATAGCAATATGCTTCTATGTGCGAGAACTGTTGATATCTCTTGCATTGCCGCGTGACCGACGATTTAAGTCGATCTTGTTACGTCTTGTTGATCCTTTTCTCTGACTCAGTATCCACGGAAATGAGATCAAACTTTTTGCACACTTTTCTAAGTTTCATGCTATATAATCATTTATACTAAAATAGAAACACAAAATTACGTATATCTCATTTCAATATTTTACGTGCACTTATTTCTTATTTAGTTACTATTCTTACCTAGTTATCATATTCGTTACCTCTGTCTCAATGGATTAAAGCAAATGCTGACTCAGAGCCACTACTCGAGTGCAAAGGCACAAGTTTGTTTCCTGTATTCCTGCCGTAGACATTTCTAACCCTCCTTACAAACGCAAGGCTTTGCTTTCTAGTGTGTCGAGTATGTCTTTTTCTTTTCTCCACCAACGTATATGACGAGCAATAGCTCTTCATAATATTTTATTTCTAATCTGATAGGCAAAGAAGTTCATTTCGCATTTGGCGAAAGCTTCCTTTGCAACCTTGTAGTTTCTAACGATATCTGTTAAGCCTTGGAATGTCGTTCCGGTATTTCGTTCGGACCTTTGTTTAGAATAGACCCAGAAGACCGTTAGGGTCTTCTGGCAGCCAGATTCTAATTGCTGTTTTAGTTCAAGTTCCGTGTCCCTTCTATCTTCATTTTCAATACATTTTCAAATAATTCTTTGTTTCCCTCGGGTCACCGGACACGAGGTATTCTTTAACCATTAATGTTTGAAAGCAGGCAACAGCACTTAGGATTTGGCTGACAATAGGCCTGCAAAGAAAGGGACCAGGCCATGTGTGACGTCGCGACTTTCGGAGCCATAAAGTAACGGGTACTGTAGAAATGGTCACGAATGTGCCGGTGACCCACCGCAACTCCCTTTGAGGGAGAAGCTTCCTCGACCAGCAGACCTCGTCGGGGTAGACGTTCCTTTCTTCTTTGGGGGCATCTGATTCGCGGACCGAGGGCCCACTCTCGGTCCTCTCAAAGACCAATAGGAAAAACGATTTCCCTTTGGAAACCATGGACTCCGAAAGATCGTGCATCGCACAAGTCAGTTAGGTCAGTACCAGTCAGTCAGTCAAGAACATTCGAAGAGTTCAGAAGAGTTATCCGAAACTACTACGTAAAATACAGTACACATTATATATACAGTACAATACATAACCACAACCTTCTGCAAGAAATTTGGTTCGTCATTAACCGTCGCCAATTGAGGACGACCTATTGACGATATACATTTCATGGTCCTTCGAGCCGGATTCCTGTATAAGCGTGTTGAATAGAACAATTGCCTACATTTTTCGATCTTATCATAATGCACAACGTAGAATGCAGAATAGGCTAACCGGTTCTGTAACAGTAAAGGAATTACGCGAAGCGCATGAGCGGATTATACGATGGGTACAGGCAGAAGTCTTTTCTAACGAAATAGACAAATTAAAAAAGGGCACGCCATTAAACAAGGGCAAATTAGTTTGTCTAAGCCCATTTATTGATGAGTTCGGTATCTTAAGGGTCGGGGGGAGACTAAAGCACTCAGCCCTTAGTTACGTGCAGAAACACCCGATTGTGTTGCCCCATAGACATCACGTAACCGAACTGATCATTAAAAACCAACACCTACGACAATGGCATGCAGGTATGCAGGCTACCCTACATGCGGTCAGACATAAATACTGGCCGATAGACGGTAAGAGTATAACCAGAGGAGATCATCTTCAAATGCGTTCGTTGTCGTAAAGCTAATCCGAAGACACCTCAGTATACAATGGGAAACTTACCAGCTACACGAGTCACGCAGTCGCGACCCTTTGAAAACGTCGGTATAGACTACTGTGGACCTTTCGACATAAAGGAGAAAAGGGCTTATGTCGCGGTAATGGTTTGCTTTGCAACAAAGGCAGTACATTTAGAACTGGCAATCGACTTGACTTCGGAATCGTGTATGGGTGTCTTGAAACGCTTTTTCTTAAGACGGGGTAAACCACGCAACGTATTTTCGGATAATGCGACAAATTTTGTCGGTCTCAAGAACGAAATACCGGAACGACATTCCAAGGCTTAACATGCCGCCCGCCTTGAACGACTGCGTTCAATTACAGTGGATCTATGAAAATGATAGTGGAATAAACTAACGAGGTACAAGGAACTTACAGCAGGGTTGTACAATTATATCGTCGCTTAAACTTAACAGTGCTTACAATCTAACCCTATATTGATCTTATAGACTTATAAATATTTGTCTTCGAGTGGCACGGGTGAAAGTCTTTTAATGCCAAGCTTATAGATCACGTTTCGTTTTAATGCTATTACTGTGCTTGTAAACACCGTTTTTGGTTCGTACCGGAACCACAAGTACAGTGCCATTTTCGCCTGGATGGACCTTGACAGCTCGCCCGCGCTATCCGGGTCGAAGGACCACTGTAGGGCTTGCATTAAATTAAATTTTGTCCTTGCTTTAGCAGGGCAAGTATTTCGGCTATACCCCTTTCAATCGTCAATAGGTCGTCCTCAATTGGCGACGGTTAATGACGAACCAAATTTCTTGAGGAAGATTGTCGTTATAGTGGACTGTATTTTACGTAGTAGTTTCGGATAACTCTTCTGAACTCTTCGAATGTTCTTGACTGACTGCCTGGTACTGACCTAACTGACTTGTGCGATGCACGATCTTTCGGAGTCCATGGTTTCCAAAGGGAAATCGTTTTTTCTATTGGTCTGTGAGAGGACCGAGAGTGGGCCCTCGGTCGGCGAATCAGATGCCCCCAAAGAAGGGAAGAACGTCTTCCCTGACAAGGTCTGCTGGTCGAGGAAGCTTCTCCCTCAAACTTCACCCGCACATGTGTGACCCTTTCTACAGTACCTGTTACTCTATGGCTCCGAAAGTCGCGACGTCGCACATGGCCTGGTCCCTTTCTTTGCAGGCCTATTGTCAGCCAAATCCTAAGTGCTGTTGCCTGCTTTCAAACATTAATGGTTAAAGAATGCCTCGTGTCCGGTGACCCGAGGGAAACAAAGAATTGTTTGAAAATGTATTGAAAATGAAGATAGAAAGGACACGGAACTTGAACTAAAACAGCAATTAGAATCTGGCTGCCAGAAGACCCTAACGGTCTTCTGGGTCTATTCTAAACAAAGGGCCGAACGAAATACCGGGACGACGTTCCAAGGCTTAACAATATCTACTCCTACTTTTATGATATCTTGGGCCAAAAACTTCGTAATCAAGTTTAGAGCTTTTGTTATTTAGAAATTTTTTGCCAATATCTTCAAGGTTTTTCAAATTTATTACGTTTGATACGAATATTGGCGGGAGTTTTGATGTAATGAGCTCACTCCTAGTTGACCCACTCTCCAAATTCACCTTTTGTTTTTGTGTTTTCCTTGGCTGCGTGGTTTCGCTTGTTTCGCCGTTTTGTTCTTGATGCGTCCCGAACACTATAGCTCCCATGGTTCAAGTGTCGCGGGGCCTTATAACATAGCGAAGCTTCGAACGTGAGAGTTGCAGTGATCGGGACTTCTTCGAGTTCCTCATTTGAATTGATCATGGCAATCTCATTTGCTATCAACATACGTCTTGTTGTGTTTGGGTACGGCATGATTATCTGTGGAAACATTCTTTGATCCTGTGAATTCTTATGCCTTCTCCTCGTTCTCGTTATGCTTCGGCCAGGTTTCGAACGCGACGGTTTTGGTAAGCAATTTGTAATTTCATCCGTTGCATTAAAACAATATACAGTCAAACCTGTTTTTGTGCGGTCCCTTTTTATGCGATTTGTTTTATGCGATTTTATTCTTGTGCGGTTTGTTTTATGCGATTTTTTTTTGTGCGATCTGTTTTATGCGATGTTTTTTAATGCCGTATATGAATTCCAATGGCATTGGCACCGTTGTAATGTTTCCTTTTAGCGTACAATGTATATACTGCAAGGCGTTTGTCGCATTTAGGCGTTCATTTGTTACGAACAGTCTTGCGACAATGCACATGTATTCGCTTTCTTTCGACACGGTAACAGCATACTCTTCGTATCCCAAGTTTTATCCACGACTCACGTGATTAAGGATTCATTTTATAGTGAGATTAAGGGTAAATAAATTACTTTTTCTAATTTGTATGTAGTTTTTATGATTTTTATATTGTTTTTAGAAAAAGTACTTTCTTAACATGGATAATTGTAGGCAAAAAAGTAAAAAGAAAGACAATTGCATTTGAAACAGGAATTGCAATCTTAAATAGACTAGCAGATGGTGAAGGATCCACAGCTGTTGCTAACGAATTTGCACGAAGGTGAATCAACTATAAGAGCTATGTACAAACGGGCAAGTAAAATAAATGAATCTGTTAATAATGCAACTAACGAAAGCAGTAAAAGAGTATCATATTCAAGAAATATTGCTATAGAGAAAACGGAAAAGGCTCTAGTGCTTTGGATTAAAGATTTAACTAAAAAACGAATCCCCATTCACGGAGATTTGATTAAAGAAAAAGCCAAACAATATTTTAACCAGCTGAAAGATTTAGAACCATTCAGTTCCACATTCTGTCCTGAAAACTTGAAATCCTCTGCGAGTAATGGCTTGTTAACAGGCATTTTGCGACGGTACGCACTTCACAATGTGAAGGTACAAGGCGAGGCTGCGTCCGCCGATGAAACAGGTGCTAAAAACTATTGCAAAATACTACCAAAAATCATTGAAGATGGTGCATATTGTCCAGATCAAATATTTAATGCAAATGTAACTGGACTATTTTGGAAAAAGGATGCCTAGACGAACGTTCACTGCCAAGTCCGAAAAAAACTGCAAGCGGTTTTAAAGCTGCAAAGAATCGAATTACGCTCCTTCTTTGCCGTAATGCATCTGGGGCAAGAATGTTAAAACCTCTCATTATAAATAAAGCTTTGCACCCGCGTGTGCTGCAAGGAACAAATGTAGCCGAACTTCCGGTCCATTTCATGGCCAATAAAAAAGCATGGGTTACATCAGCTGTTTTTTCAACGTGGTTCAACGATTGCTTCGTACCAGAAATTGAAAAATATATGATAGAGATGGCTCTTCCGTTTAAAGTCTTGCTAATTGTTGACAATGCACCCGGCCATCCTCATTTAGAACATCGTAAAGCACAAATAGTGTTTTTACCGCCAAATACGACTAGCCTCGTACAACCACTGGATCAGGTTATAATCGCAACTTTTAAGAAGTATTATGTAAAGTTAACTTTCAGCTACATTTTGAAAAAAATCGAAAACGATGGAATAAGTCTGACTGAAGCTTGGAAAAAGTTTTCAATTTTAGACTGCATAAACCAAGCTACTGCAGTAATTGCTCAAATAGAACATACCTTAAATTCGTGCTGGAAAGCGATCTGGCCTGAATGTGTAATTAATAGAAACGTAACCGAAAACACGTCCATGTTAGTATCAGAAATTACTGTGCTAGCACATCGCATCAGCGGAGAAGGCTTTGACACTTTCAGCGAAAAAGATCATGACGAAACGATTGAGGACGAAACAATGAATGATAGTCACATTATCAATAATTTGATAAATTATGACAAGACGGACAAGAAGAACCGGATTCTATGACAGCGGACAAAATATATGCAGGGATCCAGCTTTCCATAAATTAGAAAGGCATTTTGTTAAAATAGATAGAAAGAAGTTGAAATTCTAGAAAGAGCTTCGGTCATGTATATCTGGTTATCGTGACGTTTACAAGCAACTGACCAAACGATCGTCATCGCTAAAACGTATCACTGACTTTATGGTCACAAAAAATAAATCAATTGACATTGTATCTTCAAGTGACGAAAGCGATTTTGAACCAATTCGTCACAAGAGGATGCGCGTTTTGGATTACGATGAGTAGCAGTAAATTATGTATGCGCATTTTGAAATTTAGCTCCATGTGTACAATGAGAAATTAAATGTTTTTAAAATGTTTCAATATATAATTTAATTATTTATTTTGCTTGGAAGCACTTTCTCATGTATTTCCTAAATCTTTGGCGTATTTTCTAAGTGCGACTTTTTTATGCGGCCCTTCTCCACCGCATAAAAAGAATTTCTCTAATATGTTGTAAAAAATTATGTTTTATTAGTACATATCCATGAAATTTCCGAATATTCCTTTTTATGCGGCTTCTTTTATGTGGTCCCTGTCTACCGCACAAAAACAGGTTTGACTGCAGTCCTGTTTGGATCTAGGTGCATTGTACCTTTGTTAATCATCCATTTTTGGATTTCAATTTACATAGTTGATATTACAAATTCAGGCAGAGGGGTATAAAGCTGTCTTCTACCGCTCTCACTTGTTTTCATTTCGCTGTAAATTGTAAACGCAACTGCACGATCTCACTTCGTTCTGTTTGCACCGAACGCACGATTGCCGTTCGTGTAATTAATTAAACACGATTTCGAAAACAAGGCTCAACAAACATTAACTATAACAACTCTAACCAAAAGAGGAACCTCTATAACTATACCAATGTTTCTTGTAGAACTGGCTCCAGCACACAAGAGCAAGGAAATATATAATACTAATCTAATATCCAAAACCATAATCAGTTTACAACTGTCAAGTGCAAACGGAGAATTATTGTAATGTATGAGACACCAATCGCACGGTCACAAAAAGAATTACTCTAAGCGAAAGCCAACCCGTGTCAAATGTCCTCAAGGATGAATTGAAATCGATAAATGCGTAAATTATCGAGGAAACCATGCAGCCAATTACAAGGGATGTATTATCAGAAAACACATTCGAACAAAAATTTATCCCCCAGTCAGGGACCGTGCGATAAATAAATTGGAAAAACGATGCAGTAACATCGATGGTATCTACAACCAAGTTCTCAGCTCATATTGAAAATAGTCATCATTCATATGGCGATTCCAAAGGCAACGAAATTATGTTGTACGAAGTTTATTTTTTCAACCGACAAAAACCTCTTAACGGAACTTAAATGTTACACAAACAAAATAAACAATTAACTTCTCCAACAGAGAATGTCCAAATTAAACAGAATATGCAGCGCAAAATAAAACAGAGTCTCTATACGTATTATAGTATCTCTCAACCTAGTAGTACAGTCCATGGTGAGGCAGACGTTTTCGTAACAAGTAACATAAAACATATAAAACTACTTTTCACTCAAACAGGAAATATACAGGCTACGGTAAAAAAAGAAAAAAAAAAGATGCTAGAAAGGCAATTAACAAAAGCAATAACCTATAGTCCTGAAAAACATAGATTAACCACACAAGAAATTGATACTTCATTAAACGCATTTGAAAACGACTTTTTCCTAACCGGCGACTTTAGTACAAAACACTGCTTTTCGAGCTCATAGTTAAAAAACAACAACAAAGGAACTAAATTGGTCCAATATATCAATGAAGGACAACTAACTGTCTTCATAGTTAAAAAACAACAACAAAGGAACTAAATTGGTCCAATATATCAATGAAGGACAACTAATAGAAAGATAAAGTATGAATAGAAAGATATATATTGACCATATATTGGCTCACAATCGATAATAGAATACCCGACTTGACCGTGGTATCAATAATGTAAGCAATCATCACACCAGATCCATTGTACTCCTCGAAATTACGTCTGGCCTCACACCCGGAGTATTTATAACCAATTCCATAGCAACCAAATTTTCTAACCGACCGGTGTTAACGAAAAAAATGCGAATTGGGAAAATTATAAACGAATCATAGACGATTTTCAATCGTGCAATATTCCATTAAAAGCAGAATGCGATATAGAAATAGTAACAGAGCGATTAACAATACTTCATCAAAGTGCAACTTTCGAATCTACTGAACACTATGAAAAAGAAAATGAAATAAGATATCCAGTTTAAGTCCAAAAACTAGTTAAACGAAGAAAAAGTGAGAAGAAAGAATTGACAACGGAGCAACTCTAAAGACAACTAAGCAGACATAACCAAGGCTATGAGTTCAGAATTCTATAAACACAACAACAAAGAATTCAACAGATATATTTCTGATCTAGATGCTTCGGAGTTAACTAATCATGCTCGCTAGAAATTATCTTAAAAAACGAGAAAATCAGAACAAGTCACAACTCCGATCAAAATCTCGTCAAGTTCAAGATTTCGTTCATTGACGAAATCGATCAAGGAGCAGACTACCGTCATCGCTGACTACGTCAAGGATATTTTCAAAAATGCTACTTTGCTATTCAAACAAACGTCACATTTCGCACCAGGGATTTTCTTCAAACATGCAAACAGCCAACAAATTATGAAAACGGCTACCTGCAGCGCTATGGGAATTAATTACACGATGGTGTGCCGTAAAGAAGCGCATTTGGATCATTATTCGACACCATCTACGATACATTGCAGATATTGCTCGAGACCGTGACTGAAATCTCTATGTTCCCAGATAACGCGGCTATATTAACTCTCCACGACGATGCTAAAAGTTCAAGGCAAAGCATGAAAACCATATCGTACTACTTGAAAATTGGCTAAGAACAATTAGATTAAAAATTAATTTTGCAAAATGTGCTCACATCATCTTCAAAAAAAAAGATCCAAACGAGAAATTTGTAGTAATTTGAAATCAAACGATACTGTTTACAATGGAAACAACGTATATAATAGGAAATAGAACAGATTGAAATAACTATTTTAAAAATCTGAGCGAACAATAGACCCGAAAATTTAATCTCAGTAAAAATAATAAAATATTAACGTAGGAATACTTTTGATTGGCAAATATAAGGAACAAGAGATGTTGTTTTATTCTAATATATATTTGTTACGAGCTAAATGAGACTTAGGAGTAAAGTATAAACTAGAAGACTAGATTGATAACTGATTTATGATCACGTCAACTTTTCCTTAAACTCCGTAAAGGATTGCCTTAAGACAACCCTTGCACACTTATTTAAACCTACTCTCGCTATTTTTCCCTGTGCATGCTTTCTTTCCCGTTTATTCGTCTCCCTCGTAGCCTGGTCATCGATGGGTCAGGTACTCCAAACGCTCAGACGCATTCCTAACTTTCGCTCCTTGTTCGCACTCGATACACTCGATAAATATCCCGTTTATACGATACTTACACACGATCACTAGGCCTTCCACGTGCACTCTACGTCACTCTGAACATTCGGCCTGAACCCTAGGCTGCTATTTATTGTCCATCATCAGTTAGGTAGGCCCAAGTGTTCCCTTGCATTCACTTTCAAGCCCTAGCATTCCTACAAAAATACATAACTGTGTGCGACAGGGGAATGGATCGAGCGTATGCCTTAGCGAGTGGGAGGTGCACGAATGGCGTGGTAGAATATTGATTTACGTCGAGAAATTGAGATACCTCGACAAGTGCGTACTATAGACTCGTCAAAAAAAAAAGAAGGAATACAGCATCAGTTTGTGCGGTTAGACGAACATCACGGCTATAGCGAATTTGTTAAATCACTTTGATGGCGACGCGAGCATTTACGAATGCTGGGAGAGACAAGTAACATTTCTCACAGACTCATACGATATATGCGAGGAAGAGATCAGGATTTTTATTGGAATTCGAGTGCGGGAGAAAGACCTCGAATGACTTTACTCAAGACCCGAACATGAGAAGTTGCCATTCCGAGAATATTTCGAAGAGCTGCCAAGTATGTACGTCTATCGGCCCAACGGGATGACAAGCACAAGAAATTTCTAACAGCGCATGTAGAAAAGGGGCGCAGAATTGGGCGAATACTTACAGGAAAAAGTAATTTTTTCAAATCGTGTCCCCATTGAGGATGACGAAATAGTAGCCATCATAATTGAAGGTATTCCCGATCTTGTACTCCGAAATCACAGGCCTACCTGCAACGATTTGAAAAGAAGGAATTGTTGCTGGCTGCATTTGGGAAAATCAAATTGTTCACTACGATCGGAACTACAGAACACTACGAAGAGCCATCAATAGCGAAGAAAACATGGAGGAAACGCGGCCCTGAAAATAAGAGATACGTAAGCAAGGAAGCGCTGAGACAAGGCGGTATAGTGTATCGATATCATAATTGTGGTTCGATAAATCGTCTGTTCGCAGAGTGTCCCACTCACGAATAGAAAATAAAGTGATTTCAGTGTCGCAATATCGGATACACTGCGATGAACTGTCCGAACTGCTCCGATGAACTCGAAGGCGATGGCAGTCGAAAACTATTGCAGCATTACGCGGTTCGGTAACGATGCATATGTTAAAGATAGCGAAATATTTACCAAGAAATTTGCGTCACAATATAATTCTGCCCAGCACAAGATTTTATATATAAGATGCATATCCGAGTCAAACGGTACAAATGTATCTGAAATCGAAGAACCCGTCTATCAGCGTTCAAAGCGATTGTCGCCTTCTGAGAGAAAAGTGGTAAATGAACAAGTCGAAGAATTGAGACGTTATGACACAGCGTGACCTGTGAGTGATCTGTTAAAAGAAAATCATGAGTTTCGGTTCAACGAGAAGGAAATATATGCGTTGTAATAGTGAAAGCGATATTACATAAAAAAGCCAGTGCCGCGATTGATATTACGTGAGTACGGAGACGGAGTTGCGCACAAAAGTTTCGAGTTACAATTACGAATTGATACTGTTCCAATACTATGGCGAAGACTCGCAACCAGTATGTTTCGGGAACGGGAAAACAAGCGCGACAGATTGTAGGTATTTGAGTTAAAATTGTGACAAATTGTAAAGCGTTTATGTTAACGCTCGAAAACAAAAAAAAAAGTTTTAAGCGTAAGGATAACCAGGCGGGCACTTGTACTCAAATGGTTCGAATACGTGATCGAGCACTGATCTGGTAAAGTCACGTTACACATGGACACATTGATCTAACACCGCCTGCCATCTGATCACTGATCGTGAACACAAAGTCCCGATGAGAACACCGACCGCAAAAAACTATAAGAGCAACGATGACGATTACTTTACGTTGAAAGACAACACCTAAGGTCAGGTGGTTCAAATGAATGTACGAACGCTATCAAGGAACTGAAAAAACAGAACTATACAGCCTACGCGTAATATAACGAAATATCTCATTCATCTTTGGGCACTGTGTAAACTCAGTAAATCCTCATAATTCCATTAATTTTCTGTGATAATCCCAGGGTGGAAATTGATCAAGGCATGGAAAACTCTTTTATATCACACTTCGATTCACTTTAATCTACTCATAGCATATATGCGTGTGTCGGAAACAATATTAATTATTATTAATTATTTTGTTTCCTCAATCATGCTAATCTTAAAATCCATGTATTGGACGCCTTCAATATGATTAATAACGTAAATGTAAATATAAGTCCGGGTCTCGGTGGATCTTATACTTTTTACTGCTTAAGGAATGCTCTACTTCTTATTAAAGGATGCCAATAGATCTTAACGCATGTATTATGGCTTGAGTCCAAAAATCCCTCAGAACTGAGACTCCCTCCCCCCATTACAGCTCTATCCAGTTTAAAACCAATTCATTTATACCCATCTTTACATCCGATGAGAAGGCATACCTATGCAAAAACTGGTCTACCTCCATATTGTACGCTTGTGCTAAAAAATTCGAGAATATCCTTGCTGACAAATTATCACGTTTTCTCAAGGGTACTATTTAAATTTCTCAATATTACTTTGTGGCTCGTAGGTTTACTGTTAACGATTTGTGTATCCTCACCCATTTTGTTAATTCTGCAGTGAGCGATGCAGCTCAAGTTCGCGTAATCAACATATACCGAGGCATTTGTTTCAGTAGATGTTAATATCCCGAGCTTGAAAATTGTATAATTTTGGATTCAGGAGAGACATCCGATAGGAACAGGGAAGATTCCGATAGAGTCTACTGTGATGAATTTATTTTGTAAATATGAACTGACCTGTCTTGATATAGTCCTTATTAGTAGATTACACTCCGTGGATATAAGTAGAAAAGAAAGAAATTATAAATCGGTTAAAAACATACTGCGAGAATAATTTCCACTTGTATGTATGATCAGAATCAGTGAGTTGACATATCTGAGGACGCGGATGTGACGAAACCGGCAGCCAGCTCCGATCATTAGAAACGATTGGCACGTGAAAACGATAGCACTGACAAGAAAGACGTGAGCCAAGGCAGTATGATTATGCGACGTGTAAACACATTGGTGTTTCATATAACACTCAATTATTTGATACTCGATGAATGTAATGTATATCGCGGCATATAGCAGAAGAGCCTCCAAGGAGCACATTAGTTGTGTTGGGGACGGTGCATGTTGCTGTGTGTGAGTGTATGATCGGCGATGCCGATTGTCCTTTGTTGTTTCCGAACATTCTGTTTCCTGATATGTTCGTTGATCGTAGCCATGTGCGGCGTACGAGTATAGCGTGCCTCTTCGCATTCCCTTAAATATTCAACTAAATAATACTGTCATAACTTATATTTTACTTTAACACGTGTAAAACAAAAAGAAGGAATTCGTAAATTAGAATTCTTATTAATTCTTAATAAAAAAAATAATAGAAATGTATTTTAAAAAAGATAATAAAAAAAAATTAGAGCTGAAAAGCAATTGAAAAATATTTCATATAACCGGAAAATAAGTTAAACGATATAAGATAGGATGATTTTACAATAAAAAATATTGACGAGAGTGAGCATTTATATATAATAAATGATAGTATAGAAAAATGTAAAATAAATAAAAATTAACCACCAGTGTTAGTTAAATAAATTATCTATAAATGTAATTTTAAGAATTTATTTATATATTAGGTAACTAAATATATTAATATATGATTGTGTAATGCATTAAGACAAATTTTTACGAGAAATTGTTTGAAAACTTTTGTTGTTAATGTTCTATTGATTTTCCATTTCCAATCTCTATTTCATCACGGAAATAAGATTTTTTTCGTACATACTGAAACGAAGCTCATAGTTGCACTGTAACAAAAAAGCAAAACAAAAGTTTCATGATAGAAGATAAGTAGCATGAAAATCTCTTGGAATAGCTTAATATTACAGAAATTATCTAACATCATTGAGTGTGCTTCGAAATATAAATTTCATTAAATATGACTGAAACATACCACCTAAGTGAAAAGGAAATACAGCTAATGATAATAATATTGAAAAATGATCAGAAGAAAATCAACATTGAAAAAGAGGTTAGTATAAATAATTATATCGTTATGTTACTACAAAGACAATGAACCGATACGCGCAATCTATAACTGTTAAAATAATACGATTCTTAAATCGCGTAACACACGCAAAAAGTTACATCGCCGAAATGTAACAATGAAAATATTCGAAATGCATCTCCCATTTTACATTGTTCTTGTAATTGAAAAAGAATTAAATCTCGAATATAACCATTTTCTCACTTACATTATGCAAGAAACCATAGCATATAAAAGAGATCGGAGGGCTCGGCAGAATTTTGTTAAGGAACATTATTACGAACCCAATCCGTTTTTTCGTAGATCGTTATGGTGGGCACGGGTGTTGGTTTCTAAGGCCAACGTATGCAGTAGGTCCGCCTTGAATTCGGCAAGACCAATGAATTCGGCTCAGTGATCCAATGATTAGACGATGGCGCACAATCCTTGAGATGATTGTGTCCAGTTTGATTATGTAGCAAATAACCATTCAACGATGACCGATTATTCGTAAAGGTTTGTTGAGTCACTGAGAATGACTTTTCGCGATGCGTTTGGATATTGACCAACGACTTGTAGAATGATTTATTAAGAGTGATGTGTTTGCTCTTATCTCTCATGAACGACTGATTCTGCGACCCACGATCTTCCAAAGACAAATAGTGCACAAGAACCGTCGAAGAAAAAGCGTTTTCCTGATTGACAGATATTCGGATCGAGGGTGGGACTACAAGGTTGCTGATGGAGGAAACCCCATCTCCAGAGTGGGATTGTTGGAGCGCCAGCTGCATATTCGTGACCCTTCTAAGAGGTGACCGTAAATTTATGACTTCAAAAGTCGTGGCTATCACACATGATTTGGTCCTGTGGGGGTCCTCCCCACCGTCGTTTGAAGTCAGATATCCTCTCTTGCAGGTCGCAGGTATCCTCTCAGGTTGGCGTAGCTAGAAGGGACAGTAGGAAAAGGAAGGGATGCGTTTCGTCCCGGGTCTGCTAGCGGACTCATCAGTAAAGATTGCTTAGCAGGCCCTGCCTTTTTCTTTTTTTTTTTTTAAACATACGTTTAATGTGCCAGAGAATAGATACAAGGATATAGATACAAAGAGAAACCAAAACGTATAAAAGGATTATACATGTAAACTTAAGCTACGAGATCGATGGCTCCAACGCGGAGCACTCGCGATCTTAAAAATTAAACATAAATTACCGCGCTTATCGCTTTAGAGAAAATATACACTTAAGAATTATCTTATATGAGGACGCGTGTTTGCTTATGTATAGAAAGGCACGATTATTCAAACAAATATCTTTTTATACAATAGGTAGGCGCAATCTGGAAAACATTAAGAAAGATAAAACGATGGTGACTAATTAGTAGTGAGAAGTGGTAAAAGGACAAAAACTCATCCTCTCGATCGTAACCGATCCTAACTATTACAATGTAATGTTATTTCTGTCACCACCAGTACCTATTAAGGTTATTTCGGTGTGTATTCTTTTTGTCTATTTTTGATAGTCTGTCGTTAATTCTTTTGTAGGGGTTTGTAGGTTTTCTGTCAGTATCATATAGAATGAAGCTTTGGTGTGTCTTTCTGGGAACGTGGTAGATGAGAGGTACGTTTTCTTTGTCCTGAATATAACCTTGCCTGTCTAAGTATATAAAGGATTCAGGGGGAGGGGGGGGGGGGGTGTATCCAGTGTAGCGCGTTTTTTTGAAGTATTCCGGGTTAGGGTATGTCGAGCTATAAATTAGGCTATTGCTTTTTACACTTCTATTATTTGCCTAGTGGTTGCGGATTAGTTTTAACACCAATAGGTCTATCCGTATTATTTTTGCTTCATTATATAATAGGTCATTTCTGATTTGCTTTTTGTAGATAGATTCTGGGGTTCTGTATTATCCTAGGCAGGCTCTGAGGCACTTGCGTTCGAATATTCTTATTTTCTCCATTGTGTGTGACGGAATATTGAACCATATAGGGCAGCCGTATGTCAATATGGGACGAATTAGTGATTTGTAACATATTATTTTCGTGTTTGTGTTTACGTTTTTTGAAAAAAATAATCCATTAAGGCTGTAGAAATATTTCTGTGCTTTGTTTATTTGTGTTTCTATGCGTTTATTAAAGTTCAGTTTGAAGTCGAGGAGTATGCCTAGGTATCGGACTACTTGTTTGTTAGCGATGATATTCTGTCGGTTGTTACTGTCGTGTAATTGAAAAAGTCTCGCGTGTTTAGGTACGTCGTAGTTTGCGATTGAAGCTGGTGATATTGATGGTCGGAATAATAATGTTTCGCATTTGCCAGTGTCGATTTTTAGCTTCCAAGTATGTAAATAGTCTTGGATCTTTGAGAAGGTGTTTTGAAGTTTAGTTTTTATAACAGAAGGTTTGCTGTTTTTGGAATATACGAGAAGATCATCAGCAAAAGCAATTGCGTACATGGTGTGATCGTCATTTAGTCCGAATATGCAGAGAAGGTCACTTATGAATATATTAAACAGGATGGGGGAGTTGACGGTGCCTTGTTGGAGACCGCTCTTTATTGGAAACGTATTCGTAGACATTGTGGTCTTGCATGCGACGATGAATTTTTTTATCATGGAGCATGTTCCAGATTAATTTGACGAGATAATGAGGAAATTTCTTTTTTAAAAGTTTAAATAGGAGTCGATCTAACCAGACGGTGTCGAAGGCTTTTTCGAGATCTATGAAGATCGCACCAACGCATTCGTTGGCGTTTCTCTGAAGTGACGTGGGTGTGCGTTGTTCGTTTGGGTTGCCCGCGATGTTTGTATTTTCAAATGTACATATGGCCCCCTTGTCAAATTTGCCTCGGAGTATTTCGTGTTCTAGCGATCGTGTTTTTTGTTCGATAATATTATAGAGTCGAGCCTTTCCCATGTGTTTGTTTTGTGTGTGTACTGATTCGAAGTAGGTGCCTAGGATTTGTAATATTTGTTGTGTGTCTGTGATGTGAGTATTGCCGTTACTGTCTATTTGATGAGGGTTGCGTGGTATGTTAGTTCTCTGCAGGAGATGCGCTTCTGACTTACTGATTTTGAGCGTTTCTATGTGGTTGGTTTCTTTGGCTCGGAAAATTCTACTTATTGTTGGGAAGAAGTTTCCTGGGTGACGCGGTGATATATTTGAGACTAGGTTTTTCCAATAGTTATTGGTTGACTCGTTGAAGGCCTTAATCAGTTCGTAACGGATGATTTTGAGGGTGTCTTTGAGTGATGCAACGAGGTGGTTGTTGTCTGGTGTGTAATTCTCTGGTTTTGTTAGTCTGTTTAGGCGTGTGAGGAGTTGGCTCTCTTGTATGCGAAGTTGTTCGATTCGAGGTGGGATGTATTTATCTGTAGAGCTTTGCCTTGTTACGATGCGAGGGATTGAACGATCTATTGCCGTATTTATATTATGGATTAGCTTATCGATCAGATGTTCTATTTCGTTTATTGAGAGGTCCCTATCGTTTGGGATGTCCAAGTCGTTCGTGTTTATGAGGAGTTTTTGAAATTTGTTCCAGTCGGCTTTACGGTAATTGTACCTAACTGTGTCTATTTGTTCGTCGATTTGGAGAGCGTTCAGCCGCTGGGATTGATACCTGTATTTTAATTGCCCTATGGTCACTGTCGTATTCGAATGATTCAATTGTTCGGGGACTTTTTGTGCCGTGGAATTTAATACGGCTGCCAGCAATGCACAGGTCTATGAAGGCGCTGCTTTTCGGGAATGAGGGCACTACTGTGTTGCGGAGAGAGATACGGTATGTCGTGGAGATTTCCATGATCCATTTGTTAAGACCTACTCCTCGGTCGTTATTTATGGTGTTAGACCAGGTATGGTGTTTTGCGTTGAGGTCTCCAGCTAATATGTAAAACTTATTTGCGTTTAGATTGAGGAATTTGAATAGGCAGTTGAGGTCCTGTATGAAATCTTTCCTGCCGCTATTTGCTGCATAACCGGTTATTATGAAGAGTTTGTATGAATTTTGTAGTTCGATTTCAATAGTTGTTGTTTCGAGTGTTTTGTTAGCTATTGCATGATTGGTTTGTATGTGGCTGTTTGTTTGTATCTGAGGTTGTCTCTTATTATGATTCCTGTCCCTCCAGCTTGATTAGCGTTGAGTCTGTCGGTTCTGACGAAGTTGTAATTTTTGAATTTTACCACGTGTCTGGAGTTTAGTTTTATTTCAGAAAGTAGGACTATGTCTGAATTATAGGAGTTGAGACAGTCCTGAAGAGATGCGCCTCTTTCGTTCGTGATAATGGAGTTTACGTTGATGTGGATTATGTGTAGGTATTTGAGAGTTAGTTTATTCGGCGTTTGAGAATGTTGGGTAGGGTGGTGTTGATTGTTCATTCTAGATCGATGCCTAATGATTCTGCTAAGATGTTAATTTTGTTTGAGTTAGCCTCAGCGCTTTCAGCGATGATTCTGATCTGTGTGTTGATGGAGTCTGTCATGCGTCTTATTTCTTCTAGAAATGAGGGCTGTGAGGTTTGTGGTGTTTGTGGTATGGTTTGAATGGGATAGCCTTGTGCGTCTGGTCGGGTATGGGATTATACTAGTGTGTTTGTCTGTTCTCCTTCGAGTTGGTCGCTGCACGATATGGCTGGGTTTATTGTTTTATTGAATAATTGTCTTTTCCTTTGCTTCTCTCTTTCCATATTTTCTTCTTTCTTCTGTATTTTTTGTTTAATCTCTAGAAGCTTTGGGCAGCCCCTGTACGACGCTGGGTGTCCGAAACTTTTACAATTTACGCAGTACGGTTGATCGGTGGCCGAATTTGTTCATGGACATTCTCCAGGATTGTGGGGCGAGTTACATTTTACGCATCAATATTTTAGGTTGCAGTTTAATGCTATATGGCCTATGCGTTGACACCTTCTGCATTGAATTCGGTCTTCTCTAATTATTTTCTCCCAGTGGACCAGGGAGTGTCGAACTACCTTAACTTGCTTAAGGCTCTCGGTTTTACTGTCAGGAGACAGTTGTACAATAAATATTGGAAGCTCTCTTCCATTTAGAACAGATTTCGTTGTTTCGAATTTCTTTTACGTGGTCGTACCTTCAGGGGTGTACGAGAAATATAGAATCTCGTGCGTTTTTAGTGTTTCGCAAGCCGATTCGTGTGCGTTGATGGTGTCAACGTATACTAGTTGTTTGCTATTATTAATTATTTTAATGATAAAGTTCGGCGTTGCTTTTTTTAGTAGATCTAAAATCATTTTAGGAGCCATATCGATTACCGTGATTAGGGGTGGCTTCGTGCTCTTTCCTTGATGATATGTTGGGAGGTATTAGGTTGCAGTTTAATGCTATATGGCCTATGCGTTGACACCTTCTGCATTGAATTCGGTCTTCTGTAATTATTTTCTCCCAGTGGACCAGGGAGTGTCGAACTACCTTAACTTGTTTAAGGCTCTCGGTTTTACTGTCAGGAGACAGTTGTACAATAAATATTGGAAGCTCTCTTCCATTTAGAACAGATTTCGTTGTTTCGAATTTCTTTTACGTGGTCGTACCTTCAGGGGTGTACGAGAAATATAGAATCTCGTGCGTTTTTAGTGTTTCGCAAGCCGATTCGTGTGCGTTGATGGTGTCAACGTATACTAGTTGTTTGCTATTATTAATTATTTTAATGATAAAGTTCGGCGTTGCTTTTTTTAGTAGATCTAAAATCATTTTAGGAGCCATATCGATTACCGTGATTAGGGGTGGCTTCGTGCTCTTTCCTTGATGATATGTTGGGAGGTACTGTAGTACCGGCCTTGAGGATGTTGGTCTGGAAGGTTCGGGTCCTGGTGTCTTCGGCGTGGAAGATGTATAAACGTTTGATGACGATGGCTTCGTCATGGCTTGGCTGGGTCAGGATCTCTTCGGCTTTGAGGTTACAGTTGACCATTCTTGAGGATCCTTGTTTTCCGTGCTGTCTTGGTTGGTGGTGCGGCTGTGCTCTTCTGTTGTGTTTGTTCCCTTTTTCTGAACTGAATTTTCCTCTTTGACTGGCTCGGTAGTAGAAGCTCTATGCTGTGTCGCTTCTGACTTGCTTTTTTATTTTTTCCTCTGCTAATTGTTTTTTCAGCGTCTCTACCGTTTGTGTTAATTCTTTTATTATTTTTAAAAGTTCTTCCTGGTTGTCGGTGATGGGCTTCATGTCTTTCTTCATGGGAGTCATTGCTTTTATTTTTGGCTGTCGAGTTCTTTGTATTGGCGATATATTAGGTTTAAACTTTCTGTGTGTATACCTTTTTACTTTTGCTATTTCATCAGCAAAGGTGCTGGTGTATGGTGCGTTTGTCAGTGTGGCTTTCTTTTCCCTTAGATAATCGATGATGTCATCGATGTCTGTGAATTTCTATTTTTTTTCCGGTTACGGGTGCATAAGTTTGTGCTATTACGGTTGGTGACTGGAGAGTGTCTCCTTGGATGTTTGACGTGGCTTCTATATTGTTCGTTTTTCACTACACTGTGGGTTGGGTTTTCTTTTACTATGCACTACGTACTACGTTAGAGGTTTTCGCACTTTAGAAGTTTACTCTCACAATTAGGCGATGGTTTAGGACACGTCCGTTACCTACGCAGGTCAAAGCGAGAATCGTAGGTCCTGCCTTAGGCACTGGGGATACTATTGGGAAGACGGGACGTTATATATATAGGAACTGGGAGTTTTCTGAGGACTTACGGGAAAGTCCCCGAAGGCGGAATCCATCTGGTGGCGAGGACGAGAATGATGGTCGCTACAGTCCTTTCTTTTACAGACCCATTGTCAATTAAATCCTAAGAGCTGTTGCTTGCTTTCTAAGATTAGGCGCTAAAGAATGCCTCGTGTCCAGTGACCTGGAACAGTTTGAAATAAAGAACAGTTTGCAAAGGTGTAACGTAAACGGATAAAATGGAAAATACCGAACATGAAATAAGTCAACACTTGGTATCTGACTGTTAGAAGACTCTAACGGGTCTGCTAAGTCTGGGATTTGTTCCACGATGGAAATTAATTAAATTTTAATAATTAAAATTTACTCTTACACTGAATACGTGAAGCACTGCGTTCGTTTTTCTAACCTTTGAATCTACAACAAGTACATTTCATAATTCTTGTCACAATCCTTGTTTCGCTTCTCCAAATGAGGAATAAGTACAATCTTCATACAAATAAATACATAATACACAAATACATTAAGAAAAACACAATGTTGCGTCCCGAACACTGCAACACGCTCGGGGAGTTTCACGGGTCAAGCTTCACGGGGAGTTTCAAGGCCCACTACGCTGCTGCGGCAATGTTGCTGGGATGCGGCCTACTCTAACTTGATAGAGGTAGACCTGGTTGGTGTTGAACTGTAGAGAGTTCTGTAGTAGTAGACAGTCTCCTGCGCTGAGTGTTGGTGGGTCTCGATGATAATGCTGGTGTGGTCGTGATGGAGTTTTTGGAAGAATCCTGATGTGGTCATGTTGGAGTTTGTTGAGAGAATCTTGATATGGTCGTGATGGAGGTTTTACGGACAATCTCCGTGTGAATGCCTTGTCGATAGTTTTATAAGGTTCGACTGTCTTCTGATTGGTTGGTATGATATTGGGGGTGTATACTAACTTCAGCATCTTTCGGTGGTGGAGGTTGTTTAAACAATTTAGGTCCTGGCACCTGTCGTCTAAGAGAATAATATACGGGTCCTTGTCACGGTTTATCCTAGCGGTGGTTTAAGTGACGCTGAGCATGTACAAGTCAAGGGACGCATACAATAAAGGCATAAAACAGGCCTCCATTTGACATGGGACATTGCGGTCCTAGGGCCGCAACACGCTGGATTTGACCATGTAAGCTATATGATAGAGGACTGAAGTTTATGTAACCAGGATAATTTGGAAATATTGCAAGTGTCCCAGCTCCAACCTTGATACGAGGCAAATAATTATGGTACTATGGTGCTGTACATTAGTCGCTTACGATTTGAAAACACAGGAAAGTATTCTCGCTTTCGACGTCCTGTCCTACAATCTGACCTTATTTTCTTTTCTTTCCTTTCATTTACCGCTATGCGTCTGGAATATATTTTCTGCGAGGAAGAGAGTGGGTTCGTCTCGAAAATGGATTCAATACAAATGTCGAAATTTAGCGTCGGGAAGTGTGCACTCATGTTAACTTTCGCGGCGTGCTTGGGATGTTGCAAGGTAACGTTGAAGGAGATGATATAGTGATACTAAGGAATAACCTAAGGAGCGACGGTAAGAAAAGAAATGAATACTGTAGGACATTTTTAGCATTGGGTTTAGAATTAAGCACTAAAAGACCCGTTATAGTCTTTCAGTAGTCAAGTTCCAAGTTCTGAGCAATTCAGGATCCTGTGCTTATACGTTTATTATGCATTCTAGTCATTGTACATTTGATATTCGGGTCAACGGACACCAGGCGTCATTGAAGAACCTAATTTAGGCTATTAGGCTTCAGATTTTGGGATCTGGCTGTCAGATGGGCCGTAGGAGGTCGGTACCAGGCTACGTGAGGTGACTTCGCGTAATCCCGACTTTCCCCGTCATAATCCGAGGATGACGCGGCCGCGGTCACCTTTCGGGAAAAGTTCGTGAGGGTAACTCTTCTTGCGGAGGGAGTTTCTCCTCCTTCGGGGGATACGTTTGCCTTCTAGACGATATTAAAAGGGTCCGTTCTGGGAGATAGAGTCAGTTACACAGTTAGAGCGTTACAGAGTAACAGAGTCGAAAGTCGAGTTCCACAGTTACCGAGTTACGCAGTCGAAAGTCGGGAGGTCCACAGTTACAGAGTTACCGAAAGAGTCGAGAGAAAGAGTCATTGAGTTACTAAGTCGAGAGTCGAGGGCTGGGAAGTCGGGAAGAATTAGTCGATCAGCAAGAGTTCGTTAGCATAGTCAATCAGTCACATAATAAAGTCTTGTCAAAGATTCACTAGTAGCGACTTCGCTTCAGTACTTCATTTTACCACCTCCAACTTGATTCCCTACAATACCTATCTCGTTTAGCCTCACTGACTTTTCTCTCGATTACGCATATGCCACGAAATGTATTGCTCGTTATACGTAGAGAAGAAATCACAGTAGGCGCGATTACCCGCTGAATTTAAGCATATTACTAAGCAGAGTAGAAGAAACTTATAAGGATTTCTTTAATTCCTTAGCGGCGAGCGAATGAAAAAGAGCACGGCACGGAATCTCGCGGTGCTGTCGCTAGAAAATCATGTGTTTCGGAGAAACTGTTTATCCTGCGACGTCGATTCGCGCCAAAGTCTATTTTAAATATTGTCATTTACCTGTAGAGGCTTCCAGGCCTGTGATGTGACTGGTACGAGCTTTGGGAGGATCTCTTCTCAGAGTCGGGTTGCTTGAGAATACAGCCCAAACAGGGCGGTAAACACTATCTATGAATGAAAACGGCCATGCGCAACCGATAGCGACTATGTATGTCGAAGGAACGTTGAAAAAAACATCGAAGAGTGAGTTGAGGAGTACGTGAAGCTGTTCAGAAGCAAACCTGTGGAACCCGAAGATCGATCAGGTAGATTCATCGTCAACGGCACTGGATCCCGTTGGCGCGCGATGCCCAGAACAGAACTTTTTCTCACGACGTGAGCACATGACTTTCGGTTTGAATGCTACGGAACCGTAGTCGTGTCTTCTCTCTTAGCAGAATCAAGATGCTGTCCGGAAAGGTTGTTGTATCTTGGAATGTCTGCAAGGCACGAGATTGTGTAGCCTTCGAACGATGCTTCAAGTGTTAGGGTTTCGGGCACGTAGTCAAGATCTGCAGGCAAACATGCGTGTCGCGTCACGTTGTGTTTGAATTCTTTGATGAATTCTGGCAGGTCGTAAATCTGCCCCACTACGCTGTGTCAGTGTTACTCGCCAAATTAATTTTCAACAATCAGTTCAAATGATCGCGAGCAAGAAGGTGGGCTAAATTGTGTCGAATGATAGACTACAACCGAGTCGAACACCAACGATAGCAATGTTTCACGAGAAATTTCAGGATGGACGGACGTTAGATAGTCAAACAACGTGTGAGCTGAAAGACCTAAGAACGACTGACTCTTCGATTTTCCGAGTAACCGAATTGAGGAAAATCGGAAGTTCGTTAAAGGGCTAACGGTGCTCTGATTGGTTAAATAGGTCCGCGTATCGGTCATCTTAAAAAGAGGAAACCTCCTACAACTGAAGACAGTGGTGGAGGAATCTCCTCCCTCAAGGTGACATGCACCGAGATTACTCGCACGTTGGTGACCTTGTCGAAAATAACCGTGTCTAGAAAATATCCGTTTATGGCTCCTTAACTCGCCGAGGTCTAAGGATATCACGCACGCGGACTTATGCTGGCTCTCCACAGGTCTCTTGTTCGCCGAATCTCAAGCGCCGTCGCCAAATTTTGTTAAACGAGGGTCGCATTGCTTCGCGTATATTAGAACCAGCGGAAAGAATAAACGGAAAGTTTTACAACGATACGCAACGACGACACGGCACGTTAAAAAATTCCTATGTGCTTGTCATTTGGGAACGTAGGATTTGACCATTTGACCGTAACGTGGTCTTCCTTGACTGTCTTTATTCCGCGAGGGAAAAATGCTAAACCTCTGCTCGCTGCGCGCTCGCAGATGAAATTATCGGGCGCCATCATCATCTTGATGCAAAAGCTCTACTCGTAGGTGGGAAAAATAGCCTGATTCGGTACAAGCGTCGCGATCGTCAGACTGTCGAGGCGACATTCTTATCCATTTTATATACCTTCTTCGAGTGCAAGCTACTGATTCGTATATATCATTGAAAGTTTCTTTGAATAGATGTTTCGTAACCAAATCTAAATAAAATCTAAACACGGTAATGGTAATAAACGGTAATTATACTAACAAATAAGGCCGGTGTAAATACTTCAGTGGTATTGTCTCGTTAATACCAAGGACAGTTATAGTATTTTAGTTTAAAGTAATTTGTAGGTTGTAATATGTTCGGTTATTAAAGTCTTACATTCTCACAATTCAAAAGACTTGTAAGTATACCAAAACTAATGATGACGTTGAAAGTGTAGG